>NW_015505546.1:6658-22624 GCF_001515645.1 Sinocyclocheilus grahami
TTTTTTTGTTCTATAAAATAGACCGCAACGATATAAAAGTAATGTGAGTTATAATGTTCGCCAGTGTGTAGGTGAGGTATATTGAATCGCTGACACGAGAGAATAGTTTAGTCAAGCCTTTAATGGCGACGGCCAACTCAACAATAACAAGAAGCCCCAAGCGCGAGCTTCGCCCAGGCCACCGTGGCCACGAACAACATCAGGAGTCACGTCACGATCCACGACACTTCACATACTGGCGCCACCCATTTTCTCTCCAGAACATACCCCCTCTTCTCTGGCACCTGTGGACATTTGAAACAGACAAAATAAGAGGAACACAAAAGAGTGACATGTGACGATAAAAGATGAGTCAACGGAACCATCTGTCTAGTGAGAACAGCACAGCAGATCCTTATGGAGCCTTGCAGAATATTAATGCAAAGCTACAACAAAACTATTTCAAAGCAAGGATACGGGTGAAGGCAGCCCATCTAGTGCAGCTCATAATCTTTTAACTTGTTGGGAAGTTGACGGAGACGGCCTGACTGCAGAGGAGTCTGCACCGGAACAGCTGAGAGGGAGGCTAACTCATGGCACGGGACCTCCACCGAACCTGATGGGGACACGGTCCTTCCCTCCGTACATCCGCTGTCATCAGACCCAGGGGGTGAAGCGGGTGTCGCTATCGCCAGGGGGATGTCAGGGTCGCTCGGAGGTGCAACAAGTGGCGCGTCGCACTCCTCTTCGCTCTCAGATGCGGCACCGTTACCATAATGACCTGTGACACTTGGGAAAGAGTCAACTTTATAACAATCTGTTAAGCGAACCCTATAAGAAGTACGCCGCAACTGGGAACCCGTAAATTTACGGACATTACACCACGTCCCATCTGAACTAAGCACAAGATATCTGTTTCGAGCTCGTGACTTGTTACGGTCGCTATACAAATACACATGGTCGCCAGGGCAAATATCCAGGCTAGGTGCACCCCAACTTAGTGGAGCTTTAGCTTTAACACTGTGGGGTGGTTAGCCAGGCGTTGTGCATGCTGCAATGCAATCAGTTCCCGGTCAAGCACCGGTAACTGTTCGAGAGAGAACTGATCACGCTGCCCATGGCACATCTGGCATGCACCCGGACTCCTTTAAATGGTGTGACCACCCCGCAGTACTTCAAAGAAGATTTGGAAAGTGGAATTTGGTAGAATGCCTTGGTGAGGTCTGTCACAATGATATATCTCCACTGAGCTATCAGACGCAGTGTGGCATCGACATTTGGCATCAGCGACGGTTGGGGTTTGGTATAACGGCCCACATCGGCGAATGCTGTAACAAGACGAAACCCCCCGTTAGGCTTTTTGACAAGAAACGATGGGTTGACATATTCCACATCGACATCAATGTCCTCAGGCTTTCGAAAAACACCAAATGACTCCAGCGCATCAAACTGAGCCTGCAGTTCCTGCAGCTGGCCTCTGGAGTACTGCGGCACCCTTCCCTTCCGCTGAGGTGGTGAGACAGGCCCCATGTTTACCCTTGCTTGGAAGGGGACAGCAGCACCATTATAGCCCCTAAACTGTGGACTGAAGACCTCATCAAATTCCCTATGAACCTCCCGAAATTTATCTTTAATGTCTGCCTTCATAATGCCATTGGGGTCTAATGAGATAAGGTCAGAGAATAGTGTCGTACTGTGCATACTGGGCTTGCGAGTGACAGCTTGAGGAACTTCCACCTGAGCTTGTTCAGTTTGGGGCTCTGGTATGTAGGTCATGCGAACACGGCATACATGATCATGTTTTCTAATGCCCTGGGGTGCGTCAGTCAGATTGGGAATTATGATTTTTCCGGACACCCCTACAAACAACGATGGAGCAAACCAGTGTGTACAGTACTCGTGCGGCTCAACAGCGAGCTCCTCGTTAAACTTTGCAAGTTCTGCTGGCAGTTCAAGTTGGACAAAGTCCCCAGGCCACACAGTATGTGATGAGGTAGCACGAAGCACATGAGTTTGCCGAATAGCATGTCCGTCTCCATGCGTCCGATTGACGCCATACTCATATGTGTCTGATGCCACACAAACATGATGTCTAGCGGGGCGGATAGAAATGTCATTACATTCCATAAAGAGGATGCCAGCGAGAATGTCCGAATCCAAATTTTCTACCACAAGTCCATCAAAAAAGAACATGTGCCCGCCTAATTGAAAATGTGTGCGTGTTTCTCCAACCACCTTCAAAGGAGAGGAGCCATCTGCCTGACGAGCTGACTGCGTACTGCTGGAGACTTTAAGGCCCAGTTTGGTGGCACATGCTGCCCTTATCGTGTTTCCAGTTGCACCACTGTCGATGGTCAGCCTAATGGGGACGTGACCATGGAAAGCCTCGAGGCAGGGTGACTGCATGATGTGAATGCGCTGTACCGCCTTAGGATTGAAGGATATGTCCTTGCTGTCATCCTCGTTTATTTTTTCCTCACATTCTTTCTTGTAGCAATTCCCTCTCAGTCACACACCTGACAGCTCATTATGCAGCTCATTATGCAGGTCTTTGTCTTCTCGGGTGTGAATCACAGCATTATTCATGATCATTCACGCCTACTCGCATATACCTTTTTCTACACAAAAAATGTCTTTAGAAAATTTAAATCAATATATTGTTTTCTGTGAATGAGTGAGTAAGATGATTTTCACATAATTTTGAAGCAAAAACTCTAGACTTCAAGATCAGTTCTCAAAAGTCTTGTGAACAAATGCTCTGTATGTGTTTTATGGCCTTATTTCAGTGACTTTAAAATTGTTTTAAAAGTGTTTTAATGCTAGAAACACAGCCAGCATTTCCAGGCAGTTGAAGTGCCACGTGAGATGCCGGCCGCTCCACAGACCGCGGGCTGAGCAACCACTCATGACCGCTCCTCAACCGGTGAGGGACGCGTCCGTCGCTAGCATTGCGCGGCGACAAGGAGCTCCCAGCACCGAGCCCTGAGACAAGAACCAAGCTTTACTCCACATGTCTAAGGCACGTAGGCATCGCCGCTTGACCTTGAGCATGCGGAACGGGTTTCCCCTCAGGGAGAACCCCTTGGTCTTGAGCCACCACTGTAGGGGTCTCATGTACAACAGGCCAAAAGGTATCACGTTGGCCACAGCTGCTATCAGACCCAGCAGTTTCTGGAACTGCTGACAGTGAGTGACCGGCCTTCTCTCACTCTCGCGACTGCAGTGAGGATCGACTCGAACTGAGTAAGAGACAGACGTGCCTGCATCATGGTCGAATCCCACACCACACCCAGATAAGTGGTTCTCTGTACTGGAGAAAGCACACTTTTCTTGGCGTTAAGTCTAAACCCCAGCTCTTACAAGTGAGCGTGAACGACATCTCGATGCCGAACCGCCATCTGCTCAGATTGAGCTAATATCCACCAATCATCGATGTGGTGGAGTATGTGGATGCCGTGAAGTCACAGAGGAGCCAGAGCAGCATCCACACACCTTGTGAAAGTGTGGGGCGAGAGTGCAAGGCCGACGGAAGAACCCGGTAAGCTTTTGCCTCCAAAAGCAAACCTCAGGAACTTCCATCCTTCTTTGGGACGATGAAGTACCGGCTGTAGAACCCAAACTGTCTGTCGAGAGAAGGGACCACCTCGATGGCCTCCTTCCTCAAGAGAGTGTTAACTTCTTGTTCCATTACCAGAGCCTGCTCGGGGCCCACCAGAATGGGGATGACCCCATTGAAACAAGGCGGATAAGAACCGAACTGATTCGGTAGCCTCTTTCTACAGTGTGCAGGACCCACTGAGACATTTCTGCGGACTGAGATAATGAATAATGAGATCTCTGGTGTAATCAGCGTGGCTAGGTCGGTGCCCTGAAGCGGCGAACTGGCAGGAGACGGCCGAACTAAATGCTCTATAAACCTCTGCGCCCTGAAGCACCGTAGGTGGCAGGGTTGCCAGATCTACTGAGGGCACTAAGGAGTGACGGGCACTGTATAATGAGGTGTACACCGCTCTTCCCCAGAGGGGCCTGCCCTCCGAAGTCCTGAGCCATGGCATCAGGACTCTCTAAGCTGAAGTCTCCTATTGAAAAAGACGGTCCTCTCGTAGGAAGACTAGACTGATATGTAGCGTCTGGACCACCCAAACACACAATATATATTTTGTTAGCTAGGTTTAACAAATACTCTGTAACACCCCACGAACAGGCCCCTGGTTTCATGGTAACCTGGACACCCGAAACATTTACAACCTTGTGGAATGTGAGCTGATACTCTCAGCTGCATTTCACAGAAGCAAGAGGCACAAAGGCAGGGTAGAAATGGATAGTTTAAGTGTTTATGTAGTTAATAAAACTTTACTTGTATCACACTTGACGTGTTCATTGTTTGCTCATAACCGGAGTCACTAATCATGCAGATTTACGCTACAAGCTTTGTAGAATTGTACAGTAAGAAAGTTATTTCCCTTAACCAGGAAATTAACGTTCTTAGAATTGACAAGACAGTTGACCCTGAGAGGTCAGCTAAATATCTACAGCGGATCTAAAATATGAATAGTTAATTATAACTAGTTATGGTTAATTAGTCATATTTCCTGTCATGAGCTGATTCGTTACTGATATAACCAGAGCCTGCTCAGGGCAGGACCCAATGAGACACGCTTGGCAGGGGCTCCCACGCCGCCAGGTGACCTACTAAGGGAACCAGTCTCTCGAGACTGGCCTCTGGTGCACTTAGAGCAGCTAGGTCAGTGCCCTGAAGCGGCTGACCGGCAGGGAACGGCCGAACTAGCTACCCTAGAAACCTCCCAAGAGGTAGTGAGCCTCTTAGTACCGCTACATTTCTGGGCGGTGACTGAGATAAGTGCTCGCCGGAGACCGCTGCGCTTTGAAGCACCGTAGGTGGCACGGTTGGCAGATCGATCTACTGAGGGCACTAAGGAGAAACGGGCACCGTATAATGAGGTGTACACGGCTCTTCCCCAGAGGGGGCTGGCCCTCAGAAGTCCTGGGCCTTAGGCGTCAAGACGTTTTAGCTGAAGACTATCCAGTGGGAATGATGGTCCGCAGATCCGCCTTGCGCTAGAAGCCTTCGGCCCAGGAGCGCCACTCTGACTATAAATTCTGAGGAGTACGAGAAGTGACGCTCCCTATATGAGGAGCTGGAACACTGTTGGTTGGGGCTGCTCCCGCCCAGCAGCCCCTGTTGACCACCTCAACCTCCTCAGAGGAAGAGAGGTAAACACGTGCTCTTACTCGAGAAATTTTTATCCCAAGAGCCCCTGTATATCTAACTTCTCATAGTCAGATAAATACTTCATTTTATTCCTCAGAATCAAATGCAATCAAACAACCAGACGAGTAAACATGGTCTGGCGTGATAAGATTCATATCAAAAATCGAAATGATATATCTAACTTCTCATAGTCAGATAAATACCTCATTTAATTCCTCAGAATTAAATGCAGCCAAACAATCAAACGAGAAAACACAGTCTGGTGTGGAAAGATTCACATCAAAAACTGAAATGATGTAATACACGTGTTGCCTCGGCAGCGCGCATGCTGCTTGGTCACACAAACAAATCAATCTCCTTGGAGAAAAGTAGCTGCAGCAGCCAGCTCTCACGCAGAGGGGGAAGAAACCACAGCGCAGGCTTCCAAGCCTCGAGAGAGAGTGCTGGATCTAGGGAGTGCAGGCGGAGAAAGGGCAAGCCATCTCCAACCCATCCGCTAGATCCACGTGCGATCCCCGCGATCTGAATCGCCGCCGTGCCTTAGCAATAGCGGGAGCGAACCGCGAGCTCGCAAGCACGGAAACACTCCTCGGAGTGTGCCCGGTGGGAGCGGAGCGTTCAGCGGGTAGAAGCACAATCAGCCCCTTATATCCGAGAGCTGACTGCACGAGCTCCGCTCCCCAGTAAATGCTGCGCATAATAATATAGACATAATATGCTTGTGTAACTGATGCTTGTGCAACTGGCGAGCTCATCGACGCCCTCCATATCAACTTCCTCTGCAAAAGACAGGCGGAGCGTTGAGCCTCTTACGGGGTGGAAAGAACCGCAGCGCGGGCTTCCGAACCCCGAGAGCGGGTGCTGGATCTGGTAGGTCAGGAAGAAGATAGGGATCCTCCCGTCTACATTCCCTCCACCAGATCCATATGAGAACCCCACGAGCACAGCCGCCGCTCCGCCTCGGCGAAAGTGTGGCCGGCACCGCGAGAAACGCCGGTGAAGGCTCCCTCCTCAAAGAGAGCCTTCCGAGAGCGAAGCAAGGCAGTAACAAACGCGCGCCATGCGCGCAGTCAGCTCCCTGGAGAGCTGACTCTGCGTGCTTCGCTCCCAAGCAGACAACACACAAACTGTGTGTGTCCCCACCCGAAATATAGCGCGGGCAGGGAGGAACACACAGACTGAATGCTGTCTGCTCTCGCCCAAATGCTTTTTTTTTGCTGAAGCTAGGCATAATGGAGTTTATAAGTGGACAAACAACACTAAATAAGACTCACAAACAGATAGCGACAGACACACACACAGAGTGCTTGCTGAATGACAAAAAGCTGACGCCGGTTCCACCGCACGTGCTTTTATAGCTTCCTGGTCGCAACGTCACCCGGCCATGACGTCTCGCCCATCTATTGGACTGATTTCATATGCGATTCAGAGAAGGGGAAAAGTATGTTTTCCACAAAAATACTTAGCAGCACAACATTGATGATATTATAAATATTGTTGTTTTCAATTGTCAAAATATTTAGCAATATTACTGATTTTACTTATATTTGATTTTTGGACACACACACACACTTGCATTTGTGGTTTATGGGGACTCTCCATAGGCGTAATGGTTTTTATACTGTACAAACTGTATTTTCTATCGCCCTACACCAACCCTACACCTAAACCTACCCTTAAACCTTATCATCATACAAAACTTTCTGCATTTTTAGATTTTCAAAAAACTTTATTCTGTATGATTTATAAACTGTTTTCCTCGTGAGGACCAAAAAATTTTATTTACCAGGATGGCATAGCAGGATGCGGACACACACACACACACACAAACAATCTTACAAACCCCCAAACTTTTGAATGACACTGGAATTTTGTTCCTCTGTTATGGGATTGAGACTTGCAAGTTCTTGGGTTGTCATCAGCCAATACTTTTCTTGTGCATTTATAATCACATGGCATGTATAGCTCAGGTGATTCCAAATCTTTCAGGGGTGTTGCACCATCCAAACTACTGCCACTGAGATTAAATTTTTCCAGTTATAATGGAGCTTCTTGGTTGGGTGTGTATGCTTGTGTTTTATGTTTTTATTGTGTGAGGATGTTTATATGTATGTTCTTGTATTTTGGCAACAATATAAAAATATAAGCAACAATTATTTTGAGGCTCTTTGGCTGCATTGGCTGTTTGTCTAACTGATGGCAAATGTGTCAATCTTTTATTGACTCCTCTCTTCTCCTTCAGGAGGCCATTTAAGACTCTCTCTATCTCTTTGTGTGTGTGTGTGATGTGTGCACCTACTTACCTTCTTAACCATATTTTGGGGACAAATTTGTACCCAAAAGTGAGCAAAACCTGACAAAATCACCAAAAACCTCCATTTGGGGTTGTCCTCATTTGTAAAACTGGTATAAAAATTAAGTAACCAAAGTTTTTTTTTAAATTGTAAAAATGCAGAAAGTTTTCTGTGAGAGGTGGGTTTAGGTTAAAAAGTGTATAACTATCTGTATATAAAAACAATAGAAGTCTATGTAATGTCCCCATTTAGGTAGCTAAGTGAACGTGTGTGTGTGCAGGCCCGTAACCAGCTATGAGGCCACCGAGGTCCGGACCTCTGTAAATTTTTCACATTCAAAAATAAAATTTGCTCTTTGAATGAATAATTTGCTGTTAAACTCCTCATATGAATGTCTGCAGGCTGCATGACATGTATAATTCAGTTTAGACAGTTTGCAAGAATGTTTAGCGTCCCTGGTATGAAAATGATAGCTGTGAAATCAGTGGTTAAGTTGTATTTACCATAATATGCTTGTGTAACTGATGCTTGTGCAACTGGCGAGCTCATCGACGCCCTCCATATCAACTTCCTCTGCAAAAGACAGGCGGAGCGTTGAGCGTTGAGCCTCTTACGGGGTGGAAAGAACCGCAGCGCGGGCTTCCGAACCCCGAGAGCGGGTGCTGGATCTGGTAGGTCAGGAAGAAGATAGGGATCCTCCCGTCTACATTCCCTCCACCAGATCCATATGAGAACCCCACGAGCACAGCCGCCGCTCCGCCTCGGCGAAAGCGTGGCCGGCATCGCGAGAAACGCCGGTGAAGGCTCCCTCCTCAAAGAGAGCCTTCCGAGAGCGAAGCAAGGCAGTAACAAACACGCGCCATGCGCGCAGTCAGCTCCCTGGAGAGCTGACTCTGCGTGCTTCGCTCCCAAGCAGACAACACACAAACTGTGTGTGTCCCCACCCGAAATATAGCGCGGGCAGGGAGGAACACACAGACTGAATGCTGTCTGCTCTTGCCCAAATGCTTTTTTTTTTGCTGAAGCTTGGCATAATGGATCTTATAAGTGGACAAACAACACTAAATAAAACTCACAAACAGATAGCGACTGAGACACACACAGAGTGCTTGCTGAATGACAAAAAGCTGACGCCCGGTTCCACCGTACGTGCTTTTTAGCTTCCTGGTCGCAACGTCACCCACCCATGACGTCTCGCCCATCTATTGAACTGATTTCATATGTGATTCAGAGCATGGTCACGCTGGGGGCATTCCCAAAGCGTTTCCGACGCAGCTCGAATTCCTGAAGGGGAATCAAATCTACAACGGGCTTAGCTAACATTACGTATTTAGATGGGAGAGCATGAGAGGAGATAATAATTAAGTTCACTTGTCACTGAGTTTAAGATGTTAAGTTAGTTATCTTACCCAGTACACAACCTGTTGCTCGCCATGATACAACCTGCTCGCTCTTCTGTCAGACTGCTGTGGCAGTGGTGGGGATTCTGGGGAAACGTAGTGGGCGTGGTCAACCTGTGACTTCAATAGAGAGTGACCAATAGAAAAAGGCCTTTCATCCTGGTGGGTAGAGACCGCTTCACTGGCAAGCAAAACTTTTCAACTCGCAAACAAAAGTTTTAGACCCACAAAAAAAAGAAGGCAGAAAAGAGTCACATTTGTGGTATCGCGATGAAAAGTGTTTGAAGTGCACAAAGAAAAATAAATATTTTCAAAGATTTATACGCACTGCAAATTATTTGATCAATTTCTTTATTTTTGAGCCTTAAGAAGACTTTTTTTTTGCAATCTTTTGTTTTTTAATTACAAAATAATTAGTTTTACTCTCGAATATAGAATGTTTGATTGAATAATAAAGGCACAAAAATGATTCCATACACAACACCTGGGTAAAAAAAAAAAATTTAATTAATAAGTCAATAAAATGACCCAACAGACTGAACCCAGCATTTGGTTTACTTTGTGTAAAATGATGTACACATGTGATACCAGATTAGGAGCCTAATAAAAGTTATTTTATTTTACATAGAGCAAGTCGATTAGTGGAGAGCAAATATGTTGAGAGCTGAATACTAACTTTGGTATTCAGTAAGCACCTGTTTTTAGACACTTTTGCTAACAGTATTAATGTGGCTGAATGAGGCTGTTAACTGAACACGTTTTCATGATGCTGCATCCACCACTAGGTGTCAGTCTCATTTAGCCAAACCTTTGATTAACGGCAAAAGGTATGGGCTCTATTGGAGCTTTAATTGGTAAAGGACAGCCCACTAACACAGGAAGACGTTGTCTGACTGCCACAAAAAAAAATCAAACACAGTTCACTTTGTTCAATGGGGCAGACCAGTGTGAAACTATCTGTTTCACTTAAAATGAATAAAAGTGTAGCACTTAATACACTGTATTGCTCTCTGCTCTGGAGAGCTCTGTAGTACTTAAATTTGTACTTGAAAAAGAAACCGTTGTATTGTAAACTGACATTCCAATACACGGTCAGAAAAAAAATTTGCAAAAATTTAGATACAACAGCTTGTTACTGTGGCAGTACCCCTAAAGCAGGAGATTAGACAACCCTACTCCTGGAGGGCTACTATCCTGCAGTGATTAGCACCAACCCTAATCAAACAGGTAAGTGTGTTCAAGCAGGATTGGGCCCTAAATTTGTAGGAGGGTAGGCATACAGATGTGGGATTAGCTACCCCTGTCTTAAAGAGACACCTTTATACCTTATATATATCCCTAAAATATGGATATTAGTGCCTTAGAGTAGTAATATACCTGTATGTACCCTTAATGTACTACTATGAACCTTTTAGGGGTAAGTAAAGGTACAAAAATATCCAGTTATGCGTACTGCTCCAGTGACAATCTGTTGTATCAATAAAGGTACATTTTTGGCTCTATATCTAACTTCTCATAGTCAGATAAATACCTCATTTAATTCCTCAGAATTAAATGCAGCCAAACAATCAAACGAGAAAACACAGTCTGGTGTGGAAAGATTCACATCAAAAACTGAAATGATGTAATACACGCGTTGCCTCGGCAGCGCGCATGCTGCTTGGTCACACAAACAAATCAATCTCCTTGGAGAAAAGTAGCTGCAGCAGCCAGCTCTCACGCAGAGGGGGAAGAAACCACAGCGCAGGCTTCCAAGCCTCGAGAGAGAGTGCTGGATCTAGGGAGTGCAGGCGGAGAAAGGGCAAGTCATCTCCAACCCATCCGCTAGATCCACGTGCGATCCCCGCGATCTGAATCGCCGCCGTGCCTTAGCAATAGCGGGAGCGAACCGCGAGCTCGCAAGCACGGAAACACTCCTCGGAGTGTGCCCGGTGGGAGCGGAGCGTTCAGCGGGTAGAAGCACAATCAGCCCCTTATATCCGAGAGCTGACTGCACGAGCTCCGCTCCCCAGTAAATGCTGCGCATAATAATATAGACATAATATGCTTGTGTAACTGATGCTTGTGCAACTGGCGAGCTCATCGACGCCCTCCATATCAACTTCCTCTGCAAAAGACAGGCGGAGCGTTGAGCGTTGAGCCTCTTACGGGGTGGAAAGAACCGCAGCGCGGGCTTCCGAACCCCGAGAGCGGGTGCTGGATCTGGTAGGTCAGGAAGAAGATAGGGATCCTCCCGTCTACATTCCCTCCACCAGATCCATATGAGAACCCCACGAGCACAGCCGCCGCTCCGCCTCGGCGAAAGCGTGGCCGGCATCGCGAGAAACGCCGGTGAAGGCTCCCTCCTCAAAGAGAGCCTTCCGAGAGCGAAGCAAGGCAGTAACAAACACGCGCCATGCGCGCAGTCAGCTCCCTGGAGAGCTGACTCTGCGTGCTTCGCTCCCAAGCAGACAACACACAAACTGTGTGTGTCCCCACCCGAAATATAGCGCGGGCAGGGAGGAACACACAGACTGAATGCTGTCTGCTCTTGCCCAAATGCTTTTTTTTTTGCTGAAGCTTGGCATAATGGATCTTATAAGTGGACAAACAACACTAAAACAAACAGACAAACAGATAGCGACTGAGACACACACAGAGTGCTTGCTGAATGACAAAAAGCTGACGCCCGGTTCCACCTTTTTTAGCTTCACCCACCCATGACGTCTCGCCCATCTATTGAACTGATTTCATATGTGATTCAGAGCATGGTCACGCTGGGGGCATTCCCAAAGCGTTTCCGACGCAGCTCGAATTCCTGAAGGGGAATCAAATCTACAACGGGCTTAGCTAACATTACGTATTTAGATGGGAGAGCATGAGAGGAGATAATAATTAAGTTCACTTGTCACTGAGTTTAAGATGTTAAGTTAGTTATCTTACCCAGTACACAACCTGTTGCTCGCCATGATACAACCTGCTCGCTCTTCTGTCAGACTGCTGTGGCAGTGGTGGGGATTCTGGGGAAACGTAGTGGGCGTGGTCAACCTGTGACTTCAATAGAGAGTGACCAATAGAAAAAGGCCTTTCATCCTGGTGGGTAGAGACCGCTTCACTGGCAAGCAAAACTTTTCAACTCGCAAACAAAAGTTTTAGACCCACAAAAAAAAGAAGGCAGAAAAGAGTCACATTTGTGGTATCGCGATGAAAAGTGTTTGAAGTGCACAAAGAAAAATAAATATTTTCAAAGATTTATACGCACTGCAAATTATTTGATCAATTTCTTTATTTTTGAGCCTTAAGAAGACTTTTTTTTTGCAATCTTTTGTTTTTTAATTACAAAATAATTAGTTTTACTCTCGAATATAGAATGTTTGATTGAATAATAAAGGCACAAAAATGATTCCATACACAACACCTGGGTAAAAAAAAAAAAATTTAATTAATAAGTCAATAAAATGACCCAACAGACTGAACCCAGCATTTGGTTTACTTTGTGTAAAATGATGTACACATGTGATACCAGATTAGGAGCCTAATAAAAGTTATTTTATTTTACATAGAGCAAGTCGATTAGTGGAGAGCAAATATGTTGAGAGCTGAATACTAACTTTGGTATTCAGTAAGCACCTGTTTTTAGACACTTTTGCTAACAGTATTAATGTGGCTGAATGAGGCTGTTAACTGAACACGTTTTCATGATGCTGCATCCACCACTAGGTGTCAGTCTCATTTAGCCAAACCTTTGATTAACGGCAAAAGGTATGGGCTCTATTGCAGCTTTAATTGGTAAAGGACAGCCCACTAACACAGGAAGACGTTGTCTGACTGCCACAAAAAAAAATCAAACACAGTTCACTTTGTTCAATGGGGCAGACCAGTGTGAAACTATCTGTTTCACTTAAAATGAATAAAAGTGTAGCACTTAATACACTGTATTGCTCTCTGCTCTGGAGAGCTCTGTAGTACTTAAATTTGTACTTGAAAAAGAAACCGTTGTATTGTAAACTGACATTCCAATACACGGTCAGAAAAAAAATTTGCAAAAATTTAGATACAACAGCTTGTTACTGTGGCAGTACCCCTAAAGCAGGAGATTAGACAACCCTACTCCTGGAGGGCTACTATCCTGCAGTGATTAGCACCAACCCTAATCAAACAGGTAAGTGTGTTCAAGCAGGATTGGGCCCTAAATTTGTAGGAGGGTAGGCATACAGATGTGGGATTAGCTACCCCTGTCTTAAAGAGACACCTTTATACCTTATATATATCCCTAAAATATGGATATTAGTGCCTTAGAGTAGTAATATACCTGTATGTACCCTTAATGTACTACTATGAACCTTTTAGGGGTAAGTAAAGGTACAAAAATATCCAGTTATGCGTACTGCTCCAGTGACAATCTGTTGTATCAATAAAGGTACATTTTTGGCTCTTTGTGTTTTCTGAGAGTCAAAGACACTCATAGTAATGTCTGTTTGGAATATGTCTATCCACTATATAGAGCCCACAAACACTTTGGGTGATACAGTGTCCATATTTTCATGTTAAGCTGCAAATGCCACAGGTATTCTGTTGTTTGTGAAGTAATTCATGATATTCCCATTTATGATGTGAGAGAACACACAACTAACAAAACTAGACCACTCGCAAATCTTTTAATGATTTGGCCAATCTTTATAAATTATACTATTTACATATTACATTTTTGCAGTCTTGTACATTGTATACACAGCTTTGTCTCATGGTGGACATCTAAAGACTAACATACACTAGGCTCCTGGAAAACCTGTAGAAGTAGCCAATCTGATTAGGACTGACTTGCCTCATAGCAAGAGAATTCCCCCTGGATCAAGTCCCAGATGAGCTTGCAGGCCTTGGTGGAGTTTGCATGTTCTCCCAGTGTTGAAGTGTTTAGTTTTTTTTCCTAAGGGATTTTCCTGGTTGTATTGGCACAGCCAGTAGTAACTCTGAAGTGGTGTAAGCTGGCCATAATTTAAGTGTGACATTTATCAAAGTCAACAACTGGAGAATGGGGGATGCCGTGGTCAGAGCTGTGTTTTTGTTGGTGTGAATCTTGAACTTATTTGATGTGATAAGATCTTTAACCTGGCTTATTGTGCTTAATAACAGTTTTTTTTGCTTGTTTTTTTAAAGAAAGAAAGAAAGAAGGAAAAAAGAAAACAACAATAAAAGAGAAAAATGAAAAGAAAAAAACAAAACATATAATCTCTTGTTATATGTTTATTTTACATATAACAAGAGAACTGTATTTACAATAAAACAATACATTAATATGCATGATAGGCCTATTTTATTTATTTATTTCATTGTATTGACAAAAAAATTTAACATTATGGGTGTTGTATCCCTTTTAAGAAACCATGAGTATTTTCTTTCTCTTTCAGTGATCATATTGTTTTCCAAATGTGAACCAGAAGTGTTTGGGGTTTTGGAACCATCAGTGGCTGACAGATACATTTTCCCTGTAATATTCACAAAGGCAGCTGATGCAAGATTCTGCAATGACTTTTTAAAAATCAAAAGTTTATGGACAACACTTGCAAAGGCTCAGACACACCAAACTGACAACAAAGAACTAACAACAACAAAAGCTGATTCACTACTTTTCTGAACAGCAAAGTAGAGTTATCTCTCTTTCAAACGGTCTCCACAGCTGAATCAACATGCTCAGTCAGTCAACCAAAAAGTGGCCACCCTCGGTCCTTGCGCAAACCATGCAGAACACAATATCTAAGCAGACTAGGCTCATAATTAGATTATCTGATTATTACGTAATCTTGTTTACATTATTACTATTACTAACATGTTCAGTCTACTGCGTAATACAGATACTTCTTTCAGTTTAACTATAAAGTTCTCTATCAAAACATCATCAGCATTTTTCCAGTGAAGATATTAAGCCACTGCTGACTCCTGTTGAATCAAGCAGATCAGATCAAGCCGAGCATATCTCTATCCGTGATATGTAAACAATCAATTATACTGAAAATATCCCTGACCGCACTGAGTCAATAATCTGATTACTTTTGTGGGACTGATCAAGATATTACATGTAGCTAGTCTGGGTAACAAAATGCTTTCTCTGCCTCCAGATTTGACTGTAATAATAATGCAAAAGCTGATACTTCAAATTAACAATAAAAACAAAAACCATCTCAAGCAAAGAGGGAATACACACCCATGTATATATTAGTGGTTACACCGTGGTATTACAGATGATAAAT
This sequence comes from Sinocyclocheilus grahami, assembly GCF_001515645.1. NCBI lineage: Eukaryota > Metazoa > Chordata > Actinopteri > Cypriniformes > Cyprinidae > Sinocyclocheilus > Sinocyclocheilus grahami. The sequence continues at coordinate 21,792 of NW_015505546.1, forward strand.
GATGCAAAATTTAGAGGATAATTTAGAATATTACCATTTAAACAGCCAGTATTTATTTATGTTTTATTAATTTATAATAATTTTATCACTAATATGTATGATGAATATAGTGAACATGTGTTTGTTTGTTTGGATGCATCCTAGTACAACAAATTCTCCAAAGCACCTTACAGTAATAATATTCCAGAAATCATTACTAAAGTGTGATGACCAATCAACCCTACATGCACTGATGCTATAGTCGTGCCAAACATCAGTAAAATGAATTGATTCACTGTATTATCATGTCCATACATGTTACTTCCTTTTCATGCTTTTTGGCATCACAATCTGTGGTCCCTCCTTACTATGATGCAACCTAAAAAGGCGGAGCAAATGTTTTATTTTTGGGTGCATAAATTCTCATCCTTGAAATATTCAAGGTTCATTGAACAGGGATACACAATGGAGATCAACAGATCAGCTGCATGTATGACAGCACATTTGTAAAGTTCTGGGTTACCTATATTGTAAGTTTATTTTTATTATTTTTTAAGTGATATTTTATAACTTTGTATTTTTTTTATTGAAGGTGTAGTGACAGTATTGTGTATTTTTGCCACATCCTCTGCACAAGGTAAGGAAACATTATAATTATACTTTAGACATTTACTATTACTAGTTTTATGTAGTGTCAGCAATTGTTGTAAGAGTGACAAATCATTAAAACTGACAATTGAGTGAGTCTAATACATGTTAGTGGTTTATTTAAAGCAGTTTGTTGTTGAATATTTATATATGTATACCACTGGTGTGGAGATACAAGTTAGACAAACAAACTTTGTGTGTTTGCA
>NW_015505546.1:23728-28651 GCF_001515645.1 Sinocyclocheilus grahami
GGGGGGGGGGGGGGGGGGTTCTGTTTTTACATGTATTTTTTGTTGAATGTAATGCTGGGCAGAGTTAATTTATACATATTTTTTCAGAGAATTGTTTTTTTTTATCTTTGACAATTATCAACCACCGTTTCACTGCAAAAAAAGTGCACCGATGCAAAGTTGTTGTTTTTTTCTCATTACCGCATTGTTTTATTTGATGCAATCTGTTCAGACACTTATGGTCTTTGTTCATGCTTTTATGTATTAGGCAGTTTTTGCAGTGATAGTGGGCCCCATTGGTAGTAGGCCTAATTATAGCATAAGTGGTTTTTAGTAGAATCCAGATAGACACACTCTCCAGAACCATTAAGGAGTCTAATAGCATCAGTGCAGTCCAATGACTAGTTACCACACTTATAAAAGAAGATTAAGATATTGCATACATTTTTGTATCAAAAGGGCATAAAGGGAGAGTATACAAATGAGCTTTCCCATGGTTTTAGCTTAAAGGTAGTTCACCAAAAATGACAATCACCTCTCATAATTTACTTACCGTTGTCAAAAACAAACCTATATGACATACTGTCACGAATTCGGCCCATGGGCTTCCGTTTATTCACCACCAGAGGTCACCCTTTCCATTACATTGACTCTCGCACAACACAAACTGTTGCATAGCACCCTGGACTACATATCCCATCATTCATTGCACTGATTGCACTCAGCAGGATTGCACACAGCTGTTTCACATCACTCACTCACTATATATCACTCACTCAAACTACCATTCACTGCCGAGTATTACTTCGCCTGTTAGTTTTCCTAGTTCCTGTTATCCTTCCCGTGTTTCCTTGTTTTGCCTTGCCTTGTCAGTTTTCTCGGTTCTGATCTTTGCCTGTCTCCCTGGATTTATCCCTCTAGTCTCGCCCCTGTGATTCTGTCTGCCGATCGTCGACCTACGCTAGCCCTAGGACCATTCTTGTGTTTTGCCCGCCATATACCTGTCTGCCATTATCTGACCCATGCCTGTTTTATGACCACGTCTCTGTCTTCTCCTAATAAAGAGCTTGCATATGGATCCGCACGTCTCACGTCTTGTCAGCCCCGTTACACATACTTCTGTAGAAAACAAAAGAAGATATTTTGAAGAACTGTTCAAATTGTTTATTCATTCAATGTCTTCCATTGTATGGATGAAAAAAACTCACTGACATTTTTTCAAAATATCTTCTTATGTGTTCCACAGAAAACAAAAACTCATACATTTGTTAAACAACATGAGAGTGAGTGAATTATGACCCTTTAAAGTCAACATGAAATGTGGTTCATAACCCCCTTTTCTTACTAAAAATGTAGGGAGATGTTTGTTTTTTGCCTGTAAGGAATTGTGAAAAGTAGGTGTTACATTGGCTACCAGAATGGAGCCAGATGGAAAGTGAGGGTTTAAAAACAATAAATCGTGTGCCCCTTCTCATCCTTTTATGTCAAGTCATTATGATGACATCAGTAAAAAGAAAGTGATTTCATCAGATCAAGGGCAGATCAAATTGTTGCATTTTGATTCAAGATTTCAAATAGCTTGCACTGATGAACCGTTCACAATAAGACCAGGAACTCGAATTAGGAATGTAATATTCATGTTGACTTAAATGGGTCATGAGCTGAGAAATCAAATTTCCCTCGATCTTTTGACACATGTAGGCCTACTATAAAAAATCCTGTAAATTTCAGGAAATATTAGACAAACGCAAACACAGGCTTACTCCATAGAGATGACATTACAAGACACTGTGTATTTGTTAAAAAATAGTCTTTGAATTGCCTTTCTGCTGCGTCATGTCCCGAATCAATTTCTATTTCAGGTCAGAAGTGGTGCGAATGCTTGTATGTTGGAAATAGAGCGGGACATCAGTCTACTGTCGGAGATTTGTTGTGTCAATCCTTGCCGCATCCAGAACAGACAGTATCGCCGATTTTAACGGGTTCTGTTGTCTAGTCGCTTTGCGCAGCTCGCATCCGGTGTAAACACGGGGTAAAACTAGCAATCACGTCAGTGAAACACCGAATGTTTGATTTACTTTGCAACAGAGTCATTTTTAAACAAGACAGTGTGATGCAAGCTTTTCAGAGAGACTGAAAGAAAGTCTTACTAGTGATACAACAGTACCCATACAGAAGTCACATAGATTGAAATAAATTAATAATAAACACATTTTCATATATTTAAATATCTTACATTTAATTAGAAGAAAATATATTTTATACAATATATGTAAATATATTTTGAAATATATTTTTAAAATATATTTAAATGTTTGGCCACTGTTTAATATTTTTCACATATATTAAACATGTAAATATATTTTTAGCGGAAATATTTACCGATTAATTAAGAATTTATTAAGATTAAATTAAATCTACATATATGTAAATGTTTTCATTTTATATAGATTATAATTTGCCCCTTCATAATAAATCAGAAAAACTGAAATTGGACACTGAAAAATTTAAAAAATCTCCAGACAATGCAACTTAAAAACAGTGACAATATCAATTGAATTGGCATTAATATAAAGAGTACATTTATCAACACCAGTTCAGCATGAAACAACAAAAATTATGAATGCTCATGATGTTTCTGACACATACTGTAAATAAAAGATTATCCTTCTGTAAGCATCCAGGGTCAAAACATTGTGCACAAATATGCAAGTCTTAGTAGGCATTCAACTCATTGCATTTAAATATTTAAGAGCCATCATTAACCATGCACACAATTCATCAACTAATCACATGCTCCCACAATAATACATCAGCTAATCACACCCTTAATCAACCCACTTCAAATAAGAGATTGAAATTCATATGCAAAATCTTCTTCTTTTTTTTGACAATTCACCATTTAAAAAAGAAAAAAAAGCAATATCATGCCTGGGCTTCTTTCATTGCAGGTTACATTGTTATGCCAGTAGGTGGCAGCCAGAGACTGTCTTAATATATATATATATATATATGTATTATTATTTTTATTTTTTTTTTACTGTGTAAGCAATAAACATTAAATTCTTAAATCTTAAATAATTCTTACTTTCCCTATTCTTGCAATATTCAAGTGTTCATGTCCTTGCATAATATCTGCATCCACCTAAGTCTGAAGAGAACACATAATATGCTAGCAGACAGCAATCCATATGAGAGAGAGGTCTTGTGTGGAGGGTGGATCTGATACTGACTTCTGTACATGTTGTCACAACATCTCTTGATTATCTGTCTTCGCGAACTGCCCTGAAATACAATTCAAACATTAACAATGATTTTTATACATGTAACGTGAGGCTCTTACATTCACAATGCTCATTTTGGCCTCTACAGCACATTTTGGTGGTGAAGTGTGCAGGAAATTCTGCCAGACTGAAATTTAAAGTTGATTAGCTGATTGGCATGTCACCATATTCTAATTTGCTGAGATAGTGAATTGGTGGGTTTTTGTTAAATGTGAGCCAAAATCATCACAATTAAAAGAACCAAAGACTTAAACTACTTCAGTCTGTGTGCATTGAATTTATTTAATACACAAGTTTCACAATTTTTATGTTGAATTACTGAAATAAATGAACTTTTCCACGACATTCAAATTTATTGAGATGCACCTGTATATCATGCCTGGGCTTCGTTCATTGCAGGTTACATTGTTATGTTAGCAGGTGGCAGCGAGAGACTGTCTTAGTCAGTTAGTTAACCACCGAAAGAATACTATGACAAAGATATCACTTTATGGATATACAGCAAATGTGCAGGGATTTGTGCTTCACACTGGTGCACTTATGAATAGGTGGCCTCTACAGCACATTTTGGTGGTGAAGTGTGCAGGAAATTCTGCCAGACTGAAATTTAATCTTTGGTGAACAGTCTTTAAGAGTGCAAATAAAACTTTAAGTTTTAAGTACCTTTCAGACTCGCGTGAGGTTTCCACAAGCAACAAAGTCTACTTGAACAAACACTTCACTGTGTTTAAAGTTTAAAAAATAATATTTAAACAACTAAATGGATCTATATAATTTTACCTCAGACTGTAACCCAGACCGCTTCACATGCTAATTCACTAACAGGGAAATATAAAATTAAACTTTGGGAACTTCATAACTTTACAATACAAAACATTATAAGTCTATAGTTACATTTAATGTTAGATAGGCAAATTGACTAATAAAAAAAATTCCCCTTCAGCGTCCATCCAGCTTGGCAGATCATAACCTTTACAGACTGTTAAAGGGGTCATACGATGCTGCTAAAAAGAAACATTATTTTGTGTATTTGATATAATGAAATGTGTTTATGCGGTTTAAGGTTAAAAAAAACATTATTTTCCACATACTGTACATTATTGTTTCTCCTCTATGCCCCGCCTTTCTGAAACGCGTCGATTTTTACAAAGCTCATCGGTCTGAAAAGGCGAGGTGTGCTCTGATTGGCCAGCTATCCAGTGCGTTGTGATTGGCCAAATTCCTCAAGCGTGTGACCGAAATGTTACATCCCTTACCATATTTTGACAACCACATGTGACGGCACCGGGCTGGACTCCCCTTCGTCCACAGTGAAAGCCGATCTGGCGATCGACAGCGCAAAGTTGAAGTATTTCCTCATTAATCAGTTAGTTAACCACTGAAAGAATACTATGACAAAGATATCACTTTATGGATATACAGCAAATGTGCAGGGATTTGTGCTTCACACTGGTGCACTTATGAATAGGTGTATTATAGCAAACCAAGTTTAATGAATCTCACACCTAACATACAGCATTATGGTCAGTTCACACTGCCACTCTTATTTTGTTTTGTTTGGACAGTGTGTTCACCCTTTTGGAGTATGGCGGTGTGAATTGGCTTTTAGGTGCTTTGGAAAACAAAACAAAAAAAACATATATATATATATATATATATA
>NW_015505546.1:28773-41239 GCF_001515645.1 Sinocyclocheilus grahami
CCGGGCTGGACTCCCCTTCGTCCACAGTGAAAGCCGATCTGGCGATCGACAGCGCAAAGTTGAAGTATTTCCTCAGCGACCAGCAGGAATCAGTTCTAGCCATGACGAAGCGATATCGTCCTCTTTTGGAAGGCCAAAAAAAGTTGTTTCGCTTTCACAACAAAGCACACAGCGCCTTCACGACATGGCGACGGCAACAATACTACAGCGAGAATAAAAGTTACACCTTCTTTCTTTGCGTGAAAATTTGGGCGGCGTTATGAGGTATGTAGGGGCGTGTTAGAACGAGCCATTTTAGGTAGGCGTGGCTGACTCTTAACTTTTATAAAGAATATCTCTTTGGATTTGAGACTTTAGTCTTTGCAACTTTACAGATCTTCTTTATGCACCAAGAGCTTGTAACACTCCAAAGAGAAAGGAAAAATTTAAATCGCATCATATGACCCCTTTAAAGTTTGAAGTGAGGCACATTCACAGTACTCTGGTTCTGTCTTATTGTTATTAATTTTTATTTCAAGGATTTTTTTTCATTTTAGGTAGGCGTGGCTGACTCTTAACTTTTATAAAGAATATCTCTTTGGATTTGAGACTTTAGTCTTTGCAACTTTACAGATCTTCTTTATGCACCAAGAGCTTGTAACACTCCAAAGAGAAAGGAAAAATTTACATTGCATCATATGACCCCTTTAAAGTTTGAAGTGAGGCACATTCACAGTACTCTGGTTCTGTCTTATTGTTATTAATTTTTATTTCAAGGATTTTTTTAAAATTATCATCTGTGTCTCATTTCGAATTATGTTGGACCCCTCTGTAGGTTGTTGTGTATAAAGTGTCCTCAGTGCAGAGTTAAACAAAATGACCTTGTAGGACATACAGGAAATATTTGATATTTATTTGATTTATTTTTTTTAATATTAGATAAACTTTTGAATGTTACTAATTACTAGTCAGATGGCTCATAGCGCCTTGGAGATGTTCTTCAACAGGAGATCCGCTCCAGCTCTGCAGCATGGCCATCAGCATGGAAGAATATAGGAACAATCTGTTGCGGACCCAACTATATATAGTATACAATGTCAGGTTTATTAGAAATAAACAAACTAGCGCATAGGTGAAATGCAGAAAAGAGAAATAGTAATATGGAAAACAAACAAAAAAATCTTAAGATACCAGAATTCACATTTTTAGATTTTACAGATGCATGATGATATATTGTGAAAAATGCATATAAAGTTATTTAATACGCTTTCTCACATTACCTGTGTTTCCTATACCTCTGTCAGCAGCTCCCATTAGACATTTTTCTTGGAACTTCCCCTTTGTTTTAGAGGTTTTTTCTGACACTCCTGAAATCACAGTACAATTTTTATCAATATTTGTTTACAATAAAAAAAAACAGTTTGAAACACAGTGGTTTGATATAGTTTCAGCCCATTGTAGCCTGCATGTAAGTGACGTCACCGATTGGCTCTACAGTGCAGACTTTTAGGTTAAATTAATTAGCTTACTTCCATTTATCTAGTGACAATTTACCAGCAAAACATTTGCAAAGCTATCAAAACCGTTCATCTACACATAAGATGTGATTAAAAGCCCAAACCTTCAAATCTGTAGTTAGCCTACCTCTTATAGTTAGCTTGTATAGTTAACAGTTGGGATGCTAACAGGTCTTTTTCCGAAGCTAAACCATTTCTGTAAAGTAAATATTGAACAGAAACGTGTCAGTTACATGTAAGAAAGTGTCAGGCAGAGTTGTATGTATTATTTCTGTGACTTTAGTGACTAAACTTACCTGAAAGCAGTGAAAACAACACTGAGAGATGGAGTTTCGCTACTTGTCAGCTGAGTTAACGCCCCGTTTCCATGGTAACTCCCTCCGCTCCAGTTTAATGCGACTGGAATGTTCAACGTGCGCGCCCATTAAAACATGTCAAAGTTACCAGCGTTTACGTAAATAGTACATAAAAGTCAGATAAAATATCCTGAAACTTGATCACATATTGTTTAAGTGGATAGTAGGCCTACATCAAACTGTAAATTCAATGAGAATTTGAAAGCAGTATTGCAAAATATTGTTTGAAGTCAGTTTATACACAGATGGATGGATGGATGGATGGATGGATGGATGGATAGATAGATAGCATAGCTTTAAACCGTAAACCTATAGTGTAGTTAAAAGTTAGGCTGCATTGCAAAAACACAATGATTAGAAATACATCATATGAGGTATGAATATAATTTCACATAAACACATAGCCTAATTAAACAGGCAACATGAGCTTTATGTTCTATGCATTTTTAAAATATAGGCTATTTTAAAAATATATTTCAATATATTTAACAGTGTTTCACATATATGTGAATATATACCTTTCTGTAGGCCTATGGGTAATGTCGCAACACAAGTGTGAGTAAACATGTTACCACTGTTGCATTGTCTGTTCAAGACTGTTTGATATATACTGAGTATTTATACTTTTTTAACCCAAATGACCCATGTTGTTTTCAGAGAACGTCACAACAGCGTCCATCTGTTATTTTAATAAGCGAAACTTTTAGCCAATCATTGAGGGCATTTATTTACTTGCAAGTTGCAAGTCTTGAATGCACCCCACCTATAAAAACACCATTCTGAGGCTCAAAAACAGAATATAGAATATTTAAAATAGCCTGTTACTTCTAAAATATGATTTTTTTTATGTAAAATCACAATAACATTATAAGTGAACCTCAAAAACCAGTATAAAATAATGTTAGAACTCTATTAAATTCAGTTTGAATTGAGTTCATGACCCCTTTAAAACCTTACTATAATTTTTGTCCACAGGAGACTAGTTGTCACTTTTCATAATGAATAATCTCTTTGTTCCTCAGGATTTTGCCATCATGACAAAGGGAGCCAGTGAGTGACCTTACACAGAGCCTTAACTCTGAGCCTCTCAACACCGTTATAAGAGTTTTGGGATTTTTATTATTATTACATATGCAGTTTATCATAGATCAATTAAATGTAAATTAACATAATGATTTGGTAAGAGAAAAATATGAGTGATCTGTCTTTATAATGTCAGCAGCAATGCAGGTTTCAGTGGACAGATGGAAGGCAGCCATCATCTGCACTGTTGTGGAAATGTGTCTTACAAGATCTCAGAAAGCTCCTGCTGTAATGGTAGGAAAAACTCTTGCGGTTAGTTTGTGGTACCTGAGTCACTGAGAGTAGAGGATGTGATTCACAGTGAGTTTAGGACATACACAATGATTGAACACTTTATATTTCAATGTGTTGCAGGAAATGTAACTCTGGGATTAAGCCAGCTGGTGACTGACTGTTGTGATTCTGTAGCTTACAATCCCCTTAATGAGATTTGCTGTGATGGCAGGATTCTGACTCGAAGCAGCACTCACATGAAATGCTGTGGCAAAGGTAGCCGATGCACTTGACACATTTTTGCATGCTTAAGAAATTTTGTTGAGATTGATTTATTGATCTTTATACTATTTGATTAAGAATTACTTCTTTTATGATGAGTTTTCTCTTACACTCATTTACAGCCATGTACCTGACAACGACTCATTTGTGTTGTGGTGGTGACGTAATATTTGAATGGAAGGAAAATCATTCTTGTTGTGGCAATAAAACGTATGACATGACAACCCAATACTGCGGCACAAACCTTACACTAAAAGTAAAGCCTAAAAATGAAACTTGCTGTCCAAAAGCAACAGGTGTGTGTATACAGATCTTACAGTGATTATTAGATAAATAATTAAATAAATGTGATGCAAGTGACTAAACAGTGGAACAAAGAAATATTGTAAATATGTAATCTTTCATGTGTTTTTAGTTGAACAGTAAAATATTTGCCATTTGTTTTAGTAGGTTATAATGTCAATCTTATTCTCACAGATTCTGATAAAAAAACAAAATGCCAGCAAGGCTCTCTTCCCACCTGGTGAGTCACACAGACCTAATGCTATACCTCCAAGAGACAACATAAGTAAAAGCTTTATCTACTCTCAGCTTTTCTTGAATGCAAAAATACCAGAATACTGATAATTATAAAATGTGTTCTTCTTTTGTAATTGAATGAATGATAATCAGATTTTGTTGTTGCATAAATTGTTGATGTCGACAACAGTGAAAAATTTACTCTCAGTTCCCTGAGATACAGGAACGAGTACTGCGTCGCTAGACGCTAAGGGAAAAAATAATTTTTTCTCCGATACTTAAGTCTTTTTTAATAATGCAGTTTAACTGCATGGCCATTGTTTGATGCAGTGAAAATAAAAACGAACCAATAGTGAGTCAGCAGAGCTGCACAAGCCCGAAGCCACAAAGCCCGCCAGAGCCTGCCAATATGGGCGGGGCCATCTGGATATATGAGGGGGCATTCTGGCATAGGATCCTCAGGTTACTTCGACTGAAGCTATGACACAGAGTCATGCAGCTCTGTAGCACGGCTAGCAACGCAGTATTTGTTCCCTATCTCAGGGAACCGAGGTTACGTTAGTAACCGAGTACATTCCCTTTCAATACTACACTCCTACTGTGTCGCTAGACACTATGGGAACCAGTACAATCACGTCTTGCTATGAAGAGGAATGATTACATTTACATTACATTACATTTAGTCATTTAGCAGACACTTTTATCCAAAGCGACTTACAAATAAGGACAATGGAAGCAATCAAAATCAACAAATGAGCAATGATATACAAGTGCTATAACAATTCTCAGTTTGCTTAACACAGTACATGTAGCAAGGGTTTTTTAAATAATATAATAAATAAAAAGAAAACAGATAGAATAGAAAAATAATAGAGCAGGCTAGTGTTAGAGGTCTTTTTGCTTTTGTTAATTGTATAATAAATGAAAAGAAAACAGATAGAATACAAAAAGATTAGAAAGCAAGTGTTATTTTTTTCAAGAAAACAAGTAGCAAATGAATAAAGTGCAAGTCTAAAAGGGACAAGTGTTATTTTTTTAAGAATAGAATTAGAATAGCTAGCGTTAGAGGGTCAAATAAAGATAGAAGAGATGTGTTTTTAGCCAATTCTCAAAGATGGTTAAGGACTCAGCTGCTCAGATTGAGTTGGGCAGGTCATTCCACCAGGAGGGAACATTTAATTTAAAAGTCCGTAAAAGTGATTTTGTGCTTCTTTGGGATGCCACAATAAAGCGACGTTCACTTGCAGAATGCAAGCTTCTAGAGGGCACATAAGTCTGAAGTAATGAATTTAGGTAAAGGGGTGCAGACCCAATGGTGGTTTTGTAGGCAAACATCAATGCCTTGAATTTTATGTGAGCAGCTATTGGTAGCCAGTGCAAATTGATAAACAGGTGTGACGTGCATTATTTTTGGCTCGTTAAAAATGTATCTTGCTGCCGCGTTTTGGATTAATTGTAAAAGTTTGATAGAACTGGCTGGAAGACCTGCCAAGAGAGCATTGCAATAGTCCAGCCTGGACAGAACAAGAGCTTTAACAAGGAGTTGTGAAGCATGTTCCGAAAGAAAGGGCCTGATCTTCTTGATGTTGAATAAAGCAAATCTGTTTAGTATGTGAACATCCCTTAACTTCCCTTAAGCACCCGAGGGGCTCAGAGGGACAAGTATAATAGGGCAAGCCCTTCATGTGGCAACGGGCTAAACTCACAGAGGTCATGCCCGGCCTGGGTAATTGTTCCAAGTAAGACTCGTACAGCTTTGGTACTAGGGAGGGCCGAGAGCATACAAGAAGTAGCAGTTCTAGCAAGTTTGAGCATGTTACGGCCAAACCACACACAGAGCTGATCCCGCCTTCTGGCGAGTGTGTGCCGATTATGAAGAAAGGACCCTGGCCTGTAAGGCAGGAGTGTCCAGGTTGTAAAACCTAGCAAATGTGGACAGCGAGGCCCAGCCAGCCGCTGCACAGATTTCTGTGATAGACCAAGCACAAGAAGAGGCCACGCCACTGGTGGAGTGGGCTCATACTCCAATGGGACATTGCAGGCCCAAGGAAGAGTATGCTAGCGTAACCTGCTTCATGACCAGATGACCCTTGGTGTGGCCACCGAAGTAAATAAAGAACTGCTCTGACTGCCTAAACAGGGCAGAGCACTCAATGTAAATTATCATCTCCTTGACAGAGTAGAGTAAATACAGCTCCTGGTACTCCTCAGACGGTGGAAGCGCAGAGAGTGTAATGACCTGTGCTCTGAATGGACTAGAGATCACCTTAGTTACATAACCATGCCTTGGCTTCAGGATGAACTTCGAGTCGCTGGGTCCAAACTCAAGGCAGGAAGGGCTCACAGAGAGCGCCTGCAAGTCTCCCAATCGCTTGTCCGATGCTAAAGCCAGTAGCAGAGCGGGTTTCAGCGTTAGGAGCCGAAGGTCGGATGACTGTAGCGGCTCAAAGGGAGGGCTCAGAACAGTGGGCATATCCCATGTAGGGACGGTAAAGGGGGAAGGTGGGTTCCTTCCCCCACCTTAACAATATATCACAAGAAATTGGGTCTTTGCCACGGGCTGCACACCAGGTGGAGAAGACGGGACCATTTAAGGGCATAGTGCCGTCTCACAGATGGGGCTCAAGCCTGAGTAATTGTATTTAAAATGCTCTCTGGGAGGTCTGCAGGCTCCCATCGAAAGGCCAGAGGAGCAGAGCCCACAGCTGCCATAACGTCCTGTTCGCCTGAGAAACAGGGACAGACTGGGAGTAAAAAATGGCCCTGGATTTTCTCCAAAATAGGCCCACCACAACTGCAAACAGTAGCTACTATCTCACAATATTACAGCAATCCTATCACATTTATGGCAAATAACATCACAAAACCCATGGTGACCCTGCTAACAAAAAGCAAAAGAAACCATCACAGAAATTCGAATGATTTCCACTACAAATGCCATTACAAACATTACAAACCATCAACTTTTAACCATTACAACCATTAAATAATGGTTTCATGTAGTGTGATTTTGGACATATTACAATTATTATTATTATTACAAAAAATTATTATTTTAATTAGGATTAGGGTTTATTACATATTACATTAGGATTACATTTTGTTTTAACAAAAGCCATGAACAGAAGGTGACTAATTTCCAGTAGAGACCAAGGGGCACCATTACAGTTTCTATTAAAACAATACAATTTTCATTATAACCAGTAAAACCATTACAAATTATGTGATGGTTTCTATTTTTTTTTTCAACAGACGATTGAAATAAATTTATTATTGTATGAACTAAAATACTTGAAATCTACATAAAAAGAGCAGAAAGCAAAATGTATATGACAATGATAAACATAAACCTAGAATATAGAAACCTGAAACAACCGAATTCTTCAGTTGAGTATTCATATGTCTCTGTGTGAGTGTGTGTGTGTGTGTTTGTGTGCATGCGTGCATGCGTGCGTGTCATGTTAATCAGACTAATCATCTTATAGGCTACTTCACTTACTAAATTTTCTAACTCAATAGCTCTCAAATGTAGCCCGTTGTAGAATTGCTGCTGTCTCTTTATGAATGAATGGAATATTCATGTCAGACAATGCGGAGTGATAAATAGCAGTGGAGGCTCGGACCTGGGATTTTAATATAGTGCTATAGGCTACATGCTGTGTATAGTGAGAGAGGCGGGCAAAAGTAACCTGATGTAACTGTTCGCTTTTTTTTTTCCTTTTAGCTTCTCCCAACCGCCTTTATCTTCACATCTTTTGCTTGCCATCACGAGCCCACTCTCCTTCGCGTCAGTTTCGGATTCTTATAAGCAAAAATAGATTGCATTAGCCCCCCTTTTGTCGGCTGTCAATGTCACTTAATCTGACACTTTTTTTTGATGATGAATCAGCCAGGCCGACAGCCGTCGGATGGACAGCCGTTCTGGCCTTCTCCAGAACGTCCAGATGGCCAGTCCGCCCCTGCTGAGAGAGGAGGTCCCACCTCAGGGGAATGGCCGAGACAGCTCCGAGAACCAATGCTGGTTCCTCCAGAGCGGGGCCACTAGGAGAACCTTGTGTCCTTGCTCCCTGATTACCTGAGGGATCAGAGCGATCGTGGAAAAAGCATAAAGGAGGAGGTTTGGCCAGTCGTTGGCCAACGCGTCCCTTTTCTTTGAAAAAAAATTGGGCAATGAGAGTTGTCTTGACGAAGAGGTCGACCTCTGCATTCCAAAAGATCTGTAAACTGTTTGCAGATGGAGCATCCACTCTTCTGAAGGGATGTTGCTCCAGGACAGCATGTCTTCTCCTTGGTTCAACCTGCCCGGCACATGCGTTGAGCCCGTTCCAAGAGGCGCTCCACCAGAATGAAGAGGCGCCTCGAGGAGTGCCCTCCCTGGCGATTTACATAGGACACCACCGTCATGCTGTCCGAGTAGACTAGAACGTGGTGACCATTTAGGTCTGGCAAAAATGCCTCGACACACTGCCAGCATTTCCAGGCAGTTGATGTGTAGCCGGCCTTTCTCTTTCAACCACGAGCCAAAATCCGATTTGCCATCGCTTAGAGCTCACCAGCCCTTGTTGGACGCATCTGTCGAGACAACCTTCCTTCTGCAGACCATTCCCAGAGCCACGGCCTGATCCATCCACTTAGTGTCTTTCCAAAGGGGATAGAGCTGCCGCACAGGCCTGGTCCACCTTGATATACAGGCGTCCGTGACGCCAAGCGTGGAACGGAACTAGTGGTTTCAGCCAGTACTGAAGGGGCCGCATACGAAGCAGGCCCAGCTGTAGCATTGAAGATGCAGAGGCCATGAGGCCCAGCATCTTCTGAAATGTCTTGAGGGGGCGAGAGGTTCCAACTTTGAAGGAGTCAAACCTTGTCCTATTTGGGGACGAGGAAGTAAAGGCTGTAGAAGCCTGACTCGCTCTGAGCTGGGGGAACCATCTCTACGGCTCCTTTTGCCAGTAAATTCATTGCCTCGGAGTGCAGGACATGTGCGCCTTTGCTCTGTACCATGGTGGGAACCATGCCGCTGAAACGTGGGGGTCTTTGAGTGAATTGAAGTGAGTTACCTCGTTTTATTATTCTCACACTCCAGTCTGACACTCCGGGGATGGCCTGCCAGGCCTCGGCCCATGTGACAAGGGGTTGGATTGGTTCGAGTAGTGAGTCACCTTGAGGGGACTCAACACTCATGATAAGTGGAAATGATGATAAGAGGAAATTTGCTCTCTTTTTGAGTATGTTTGTTTTTTATTTTGCTCGCTATCACAGCGGAAGGGTGTTTGGGCGCTTGAATAGGCCCAGCATGTTCGGCGGTAGAACCGCGGCTGCTTGGGGGGTGGTCCGGCTGCAGCGGGACTTAGCCTCCTCCTCTTCCTGTCCCACAGATTAGGACAACGCCGGAGGCACCGGGTCCAGCGTTAACTTGGGCCGGGGTCCCTGGCGCTTGAGAAATGGGTAGCGTCTAGCCGAGCGGGAGCACTGTCGAGGCACAGGCTTGGAAGATGGCTGGGCCGAGGTGCAGGCTTTGCGGGCTGCTGAGTCGGCGAAGACTTGGGGCAACTGGAAGCAGCTGTAGAGCTGGGGCGCTTGGGTAAGAAGTGTTGCATCGCTTGGGACGACTTCCGTGCAGTGGTGAAGTGCTCTGCGAAACCCTTGAGCCTCTTAAAAATTTGCTCTTGTAAATATTGCCGGATGGCGGCAGGGGATCGTAGAAGCCGCAGCTGCTACAGATGCTGAAGGTGGCTTGTGAGAGTGGTGAATCAGCCAAGCAAAGATGTCTTGATCCGCTGCAAGGCTTGTCAACGGCGAAGGCTTCGAGTCTCGTAGAGTGAAGATCGTGGTTGTTGCTGATGGAGAAGAAATCTGAGGATCCTATGCCAGAGTGCCTGCTTATATAGCCAGATGGCCCGCCCGTATTGGCAGGCTTCGTGGTCATAGGCTTGTGCAGCTTCGCTGACTCACCATTGGTTCGTTTTATTTTCATTGCACAAACCAATGGCCATGCAGTTATACTGCGTTATTAAAAATGGCTTCAGTATCGGAGAAAAAAGGTCTTCTTCCCATTTCATCTAGCAACACAGTAGTATCGAAAGGGAACCTGAATGTCACGATCACCAGCTGGAATGCCCTTGATAGCCACTAGAGGGCAATCCATCCCATACCATTGCCAGTCTGTCATGTTCCCCACAATCTTTTGCGCAGACTCATCAGCACTCATTGTTTTCGCCTATGTCTCATTAACCCTATTTGCTTGCCCTATAAAAGTCTGGTTCAGTCAGTCATTAAATTGTGAAGTCTTGTATGTGTCATTACTGAATTTCCAAGCCTTGAATCCTGGTTTTTGTTCTCTGCCTGTTATTCTGGATTACTCTGTTAGCCTCATCCCTGAACTTAATTCTTGGTTTGGAATTGTCTGCTTGTGAATGACCTTTGCTTATTTTTGGACTATGATTGTGGATTACCCCTTCAATAAATACTATCTCTCTCTCTCTATATATATATATACATATACATACCCTTACAGTGGAGGTCTATTTAATGATTATTTGGAGATATTAATAATATAATTTTCTGTTTCTTTTTTTTTTATGTGTGACTGGAAATTTCAAGCACACTCCCCAAAGTCTCAGGTAAAGCACTTGGCATCCTCATTGTATGCTAAAATTTATCTCTTTTGATTGAATAGTGATCTGGTTAGTTTCCGTATCATTTGATAGTCTTTTCAGTTCATACATGCCTAACCTGACTTTTTTCAGGTGTCCAACTTAAATCGTTCTCGTCATTATTGGAAATGATGGTGATAGTATGGTTATTATAGTAAACATCTCACACTCGTATTAATTCTGTTCTAGAATTGAAGTGTAGGTCTGAACCTTCCAATCCCCAGAAAGAAATCTGTTGCTCAGGGAATCTGCATAAGAAGGCATCAGCACTTACTAAGGTATTGCTTTTTGACCTAAAGATTTGCTCTGCAGGAATAGAAATTCCAATAAATTGGAGATTTCTCTGAACACTATGATTTTCAGTAAAATGTGCTTATGAAGTATTTTGAGAAATTGCAGTATACAGTATTCAAAAACTCTGCATACATTAACCTACTATGTTTACCTGTGTCCTTCAGTGCTGTGGCAAAGATGTTTACACTCTGTCAGATGACAATGTGCTGTGCTGTAATGGAATCCTTCATCTCAATGTGCCTGAGCAGTCAGAGTGTGTTGGAGGTGTTATATATACTCCACCAAACAATATTTGCCAAATGTCTGCTCGGCCCCGTCTTGGTGAGCACTGCTGTGGAGGACAAACCTTCAATCCTCGCACACATATTTGCTGTAACGGACACAGGTAGGCCCACAAATACAAAACTTTGATTTGCGTGTGTGTGCACTTGGATGGGATAAATGCAGAGCAAAAATTAAGAGTATAGGACACCATACTTGCAGGGCCGGATTAACATAAGGGCTAGTCAGGGCTGAAGCCCCAGGGCCCAAAGAATGGAGGGGACCTGTGATTGGCTGTGGTGGAAAGGAAACGTAGACCTTGATTGATTGGCGATCGGGAGCACCCGAACTTTTCCAGGTGGACCGATTGCCGAAACCCACCACGCCCCCACATTTAGCGCTGTTATTAAGCCCAGAGTATACGTTGTTTTTTTTATGCATACGTTAGCCCTCAACAGGTGCTCAACACATGCACACTAGAAAGATTCTTCCTTTCCAGTGTCTGTGCTATTATTCTCCAAAAAGTATGAGCGATATAAATGTATTTGTACTCGTTTACACTACTGTTGTTATCTATTAATCGCCACGGCTTTACTGGAGCTCATGGGAAACAAACACCAAAAGCCAATGAAACGGCGCTACTTGATTAAACCGTGCAGCTTGCCGCTTTTGCCGCTCTATTGAAGTGATAACCAATGCTTTATCCATTTGAATGCGACACACGCCACTTATAACATTATATGTGAACAATAAAGGCTTTTTAGCTAGACAGATAAAAAAGATTGACATATTATGCCCCTTTTTACAATATGTAATATAAGTCTCTGGTGTCCCCAGAATGTGTCTGTGAAGTTCCAGCTCAAATTACTCCACAAAGTTTACAATTAAGTTTTACAACTAAGCACCCAAATACAGTAACAGGCAGTGATGTGCATACAAGGATTAAGTCTTGAAGATATAAAGTAAATAAATTAGTTGGCATCAGCGCAGAAACCATAATCCACTTACTATACATAATCCATTATATAATTTTGAAAATGTCTATTTTGAGTGGAAGCAGAAACACAGTTTTTCGTGCCTGTCTCTTTAAATGCAAATGATCTGCTGCTCCCTGCCCTCATTTCCAGAATAGAGTAGTGATGGGAAGTCTGGTTCTTTTCCGTGAGCTGGTTCTTTCGGACAGTGCGTTTCAAAGAACCGGTTAAAAAAAACTGTTCTTTTACGCCCTAACGTAATGACGTCATTCGAGATGATGTAATGAAATCAAGTCTATCGTCCCGGGCCGGGATGAAAATACACATTCAAATAT
>NW_015505546.1:41411-75517 GCF_001515645.1 Sinocyclocheilus grahami
ATATGTATATATGTATATAAGTCAGTAATCATAACTTCAGTCAGTTAAAACATCATAATCATGATCTGAAAAGTTTACAATTAAGTTTTACAACTAAGCACCCAAATACAGTAACAGGCAGTGATGTGCATACAAGGATTAAGTCTTGAAGATATAAAGTAAATAAATTAGTTGGCATCAGCGCAGAAACCATAATCCACTTACTATACATAATCCATTGCGATTTATTTGTTATTAAATAAACGTAGGTTTCGCCAGATTGCCTTTCATTGAAGTCTTCGGTTTACCCGCGCTCATAACATTAGCACAGAATCAGTGGTCCAAAAGAACCAGTTCAGTTCAGACGTGCTGTGTCAGTCATAGTAGGCAGTCTGTTTGGTAGCTTCACGCTGAATCACGCATGTGCAGTATCATCAGCTCATCTGTTCTCGGTTCTCAGTTCAGTGTACCAGTGATCCGAAAACTGATGCTACCGGTTCTTGACTCAAGAACGAGAACCGCTCTAACCGGCACGCTGCACGCACGTTCAGTATATCATCAGCTGCTCTACTTGTGTTCATGTTCTATTTACTACAAACTCAATTTGTGAAATGTGTCATCGTTAACTATAATTACAGTACAGGTATTTAATAAATCATCCTTTATTCCTATTAAACATAGAGTCTTAATTATTGTCCAACTTCCCTGACAAACCCCTTTGGCCTATAACCTAACAGAATCTTCAACTGAACAAAGTACACAGATTAGATGCATTCATCTTTAAAAATAAAAGTAAAATAAAATATATTTATATTATCACACTTTCTGATGTTTAACAAAATACTTGGATAACATGCTTTTCGACCTCTTGAAAAATTACACGCATGCGCAGTATCATCAGCTCATCGGTTCTCAAATTGGACGTGTCCGAAAGAAATGATTCTCGGTTGAGTGTACCAGTGATCTGAAAACCGATGCAACCAGTTCTTGACTCGAGAACGAGAACCGCTCCAGCAGTGGGCGTGTACGTTTGTTATCCAGCTCGCTGCACACATGCTGCTCTGCTTGTGTTCATCTTCAGTTCTCTCTTCACAGCAGTTCAGTCAGTGTACTGTTTGAGTAAATGGATTACTCCGGGTTTATTTCGACTCACTAAAAAAGTGAATAAATTAAGTCATTTGTGGATTAATGCTTACTGGAGATGCGAACCATTCAGACGATTCAGTCCGATTTGGAGAACTGGTTCAACCGGTTCACTAAGAAGAACTGGTTAAATCGAACGATTCGTTTGCGAACGGGACATCACTAGAATAGAGCTGCTCCATTACAGCTCGGACCTGCTAAAAACATCTGTTTTGGTTCTGAATATCATGTTTATCGCGCTGAAATCATGCGTTTTAAACCATATGAGTTTAAACTTCTGATATACGGTTTTCTGAGAGCACACATCCGAAGCACACGGACAGAAAGCGGCTGTCACAGCACGTGAGTACTAAACTAAGTTCTCATTCACACACGAGTTACAAAAACAGTTGGTTATGTCTGTGATTGTAAACTGCTGGGAAAGAAATTGCATGTTTATTTTAGATCTGTGTGGCAGCAACAGTAAATAAATCAATAAATCTCTCTTGTCTCCTCTGAGGCTGGGACTCTAAACGGTGTTCTGTGCTTGTCTGTGCAGCCAAAGACAGAACAGTTAGCGTGTTTTTCTCAAACTTTCGCCATGGCATTAGAGCTGGTACACCGTTGTCTCTTGCGAAATCAAAATGACGGCGCCGTGGGTGTAAATTTACAGATTAAGGGGCGGTAATATTATAATGAGATCCCTTTGCCATGTCACCAAGTGAGCAAAATCTGACGCGCTGGTTTTTTCAGAGGCTTGAAGAAAAAAGGCTTACCAAAACAAAGTTACTGGGTTAATCTTTTTCACGTTTCCTTGGTTGATAGATGCACTGGGGACCTGATTATAGCACTTAAAACCTGGAAAAGTCAGATTTTCATGATATGTCCCCAGATAGCAAGCACACTCGGGCCGATTCCGGCTGAAATGCGGCACTGTCGGCTTAGTCTCGGCATCGGCGAGAAGATAATGGGCCAGAGCCGTGCCGACTCTACAAAACACTTCTGACTGACAGACGGCTTTTTCTCTATGGGCTGATCTCGGCTGAAAGCAGTTGTACTTGCAGCAGGTCCACACTCGGTGTAGTTGTGTGTATTTATCTTCAGCCCGAGTTCGTTTTATCACAGACGGGCCGCTGCTAGAATGAAGGAAATCAGCCGCCTGAGAGAAAGATTTGGCGGTTAAATCCTAAGGAGGTTTCGGCAGGCACCGTTTTCAAGAGGAATACTTCAGCTGCAAAAGGTAACTAATTAAATATATTTGACGTACAATCTAGTGTTGTTTGATGTTTTAAATGTCACGAAGAGTAACGTTATAGTTTTTAGATGTTTCTGTTAGAAGGTTTGCGATGATAACATAACGTCAGAAAAACCATTCGGTTCGGAGATGGAGTGTTGATAAGTATGTTTAGAGATTAGAAGAACCTTTATGTAATTTTTTAATAGAAAAAAACTGTTGAGCTGTATCCAGTGCACTAATGTCAACTAATGAAATTATATTTAGTTATATCTCAGTTTGCTAAAAATTCAGTCATTCGATTCGTCTTTTTTAACGAGTGATTGCTATTGAATCATATCGGACTGCGCTGGTGGCGCCTAAAATATCTATACTGGTGGTTCTGTCTGATTTAATTCATTTAACCTTTAAAAAGAGTCATTTGTTTGTAAATCAAACTACACTGAGCACGCTGTTGTAGCGTTACACCCGATAAGACAATTCAATATATGCAATCTGAATTTAATAATAATATTTATTTTGTGGTAACACTGCCCGTGGGTGAGCTCTGATACAGAAAATCACTATAGATACGTAAGAGAAAGACATAAAATGTAAGTGCATCTTCTTTTGTTCTTGAATGGAGGCCTAATCTGTACTGCACTAGAGTATTTTTAGAGTGAACGAAAACTTTTAAAGCATATATGCCGTATACTGTGATTAAATTCATACTTAACATATTTTACTACTGTGGGGATTGGACTATTATGAGCAAACAAATTTAAACGTTTAATCTGAACGCACTTTATAATCTTGACATAATTTTTGAAATTCTGAACTGCTGCATGAACTCGTGCATGAACATTCATCAAACATATAAGGTGCAAATTCTGGGTCTGGTCCTAATCCTAATGCATAAGATTTAACAATGACCTTACAATATATATTTATACATATATTCCTATATTTCAAGGCTGCAATTTGGAAAAACCTTCAGGCTAATGCTGCTGAAACGTTGGTCAAGAGGACCATGAAGAGGTGACACCAACTGGCAGATCATACCGTTTTTCAGGAGGCAGGCACACTGTGAGTTTAAAAGTCCCATCTCTTTAACCCTGCATGCACATGACACGCGATCACATTTCTATCATTCAAATCCCTTAAAGGAATTTTTATGCTGCAACAATTAGGGTAAGCAGAACTGGCAACACTTCCCATAATATCTAACATACTTTTAATTTGTAAGAAGAATGACATCAATGCTTATATTAGTCGCTTATATACTGTCTCCCCCTTATCCCTAGGTTACAGTAATCAGCTGATCCAGTCGGTATCCAAACCAGAAGGTGGACCTGCACCCAAGAATGACCACAACACATCCCAGAACATGTCAGCTAGATGACAGATCCCTGTGAAGACCTCATTGATGGCCCCAGCACAGATCATCAACAAATACTATGAGAACCAGACAAGCCCTCTGCACGGACCCTTTTACCAGCTTCACCTGCTGGCATGATGTTTCTTCAAGCAAAAGAAGTTGGATGAAATATTCTGAATGATATCAATCCACAATCTGATTTGTGATGCAGCCCTGAATAATCACACCACGTTCATTTGTTTGGCCAGAGGAGAACTGGTTTACTGACTGAGCCTGGTTTTGATGTGGTTTGGGTTCTTTGCTACTGTTGCCTTTTGTCTTGCTTAGTTGAAGACACCTAACCAGCTGCTCGACCTCCTGTCTGTAAGCAGACTCGTCACCATCCTGAATGAGGCCGATGAGTGTGGTGTCGTCTGCAAACTTCAGGAGCTTGACAGAGGGGTCTTTAGAAGCAATATTATTGACTTGACTGAACTGACACCATTAGATAAGTACTGAACTGACCTGAAATATGGCATCCCTGTTTACTACATAATGTTGTTGTTTTTTAAATAATATACTGTAAACATAATTTACTTATTTTGTGCTTTAAAAGGTGTGTTAATGTTTATATTGTAGTGCATTTGTTCATTGTTAATATATATATATATTAATATTAAAGTATTTGGTATTTTTTTAATTAAAGCCTTTAATCTTTTTAAATGGTTGTATTTGTGTTTCACTGTTGAATTACATTTAGCAGTTTCTGGGCCAGACCTGGGCCACATAAAATAATATAAGTCACTCTACATTATGCGGGCCAGATCTGGGCCAAGTCAATAAATAAGTCATTTTACAGGGTGTGGGCCGCATTTGGGCATCAACACGCTGGGCAGGCCAGTGGCCTTGCACCTCAAGCCGCGAGCCCAAAATCAAGCCGTGTTTCCACTGTCAGACCAGCGCTACTGTAGAGCCCTCCCTTAAGACGCCTCTAAAGCAAATGTCACACAACACCAGCATTTCACCAGAGAGGGGGAAATTAATGAAAGTGATATCGTAAAACAAACTTAACAGAAACAGACATTTGGTCCTTACATAAAGACTTAAAGGTGGGGTAAGTGATTTTTAAAAAATGCTTTAGAAAACTGATTTGGGCCGACTAGCAAAACAAACTTGTAGCCAATCAGCAGTAAGGGGCGTGTCTACTCATGATATGGAGGAGAGAGAGTTCAGTACACAGGACGGACATTAGCTGAGCGACAGAAAGATAGAGATGGCGGATAAAAAAACAAAAGAGGAAAACGTCTGCGGAACAAAAGAAGGCTTAAGGCAAGAAGTAGGACCCGTGTAAATATCGGATCAGCTTTCCAGCGCTGGAGAGAACTCAAGGAGCAGAAGGCCTGCGATCAGACGCCGAGGTTGCTTTGTATCTTCTCGATAAGTGAGTAACACCGTGTCTGTGCCGCAACAGCTAAAGTCTGTCTAGTACACTGAACGCGACAAAGCGACCATTAAAAATCATTTGGAATTTGTGTCAATACGTCATAAATAAAACGCAGCAGCAGTTTACTCTCTGGGATTTGTCGTGTCGTGCCGCGCCGCATCCAGTGTAGACCATGACATTAGCCGAGCCGAGCGACAGAAAGATAGAGATGGTGGATAAAAAAACAAAAGATAAAAAACAGAAAATGTCTGCGGAACAAAAGAAGGCTTAAGGCAAGAAGTAGGACCCGTGTAAATATCGGATCAGCTTTCCAGCGCTGGAGAGAACTCAAGGAGCAGAAGGCCTGCGATCAGACGCCGAGGTTGCTTTGTATCTTCTCGATAAGTGAGTAACACCGTGTCTGTGCCGCAACAGCTAAAGTCTGTCTAGTACACTGAACGCGACAAAGCGACCATTAAAAATCATTTGGAATTTGTGTCAATACGTCATAAATAAAACGCAGCAGCAGTTTACTCTCTGGGATTTGTCGTGTCGTGCCGCGCCGCATCCAGTGTAGACCATAGATATGTATATATATCTATGGTGTAGACAGCATCACTGATTACAGTGAGTTCCATAGTATTTTGTCGTACCACGCCACTTGCGTCCGGTGTAGATACGGTGTAACATTGGTTTTGCTTTGTTTCAGAACTAATCGTTGCCTGGGTACGTATGTGTGGGGCAGAGCTATCAAAATAGGGGCGAAACTCTTTTGGGATAGGGGCGTGTTTGTTTTGGTGATTTCAAATGTCAACATTGGCTACCAGAAATCGCTTACCCTGCCTTTAAAACTTCAGCATCAATATTTTATATGATTTACGATAAAAATAGTAAATTATTATTTTGTGTGAGCATGCTTAATCAAACTATTTATCATTATTTATCATTATATATAAAGAGAACACATATTGTTCAGTCGCAGCAGCTCCATTTATTTGTGGCGACAGGAATGCACAAAACAACTCTATTAGGGCTTTTAGGTCCAAATGCGTACACATACAACACTACAGAAAAATACTGATAGACCCTTGTATGTTTCCGTCAAATTTATTTAGAAAAAATTAGCATTTATAATCATTTTCCACAATGCATGTAATCTGAGGAGGTTTGACCGCCATCCCGTCTCACTGTACTGTTATCCTTTCAGCCAAAGCAACAGAGGGAGCTCACAGACAGAAAATCAGAGTTACACAGAGTATATGAAATGTATGACATAAGCAGATGTAGAAGTCGGGTATAAACAAAGACACATGGAAGAGGCAGAAATATTAAACCAAATACATGATTATAATCATATATGATTTGTCTAAGTTCTTCAAGCGGTCTCTGGTATTTTCTTTATCATAACGTGTTCTTATTATAGCGATTGCTAGCATGCAGCCTTTAGCATCGCGTATAATACATTTCTGCAGAATTCCGATCAGGTCGCAATCGTAAGTTAATTCAGAAAGTCACTAGTGTCTGAAGGTGAGTTTTGCCATTAAAATTGTTTTAAATGTCTTAAATGTTGATGCTAGTTGATTGCTTGATATGAAAACATGGGAAATGAACAGCGGTGCCGACCGTCTCTAACCCGGAAAAACACCGCCTTTGTTCATGACCACTCCTCTAGCCCCACTTGGCCTGCTTTGGCCCAAGGTATTTGGCGGGCCGAAAATCCCTGGCCATTGGCCCCGAGGAAGCCCAGACGAGGCACGATCAAGCCCCAGAAATGACAGTGGAAATGCGACTGGCACTGACACACACTAGCACGCTCAAAGTGGAAACACAGTTTATGTGTGCTTAATCCAGCCCTGCATACTTGGCTACACGTCACATCACTTTTTTTTAACCAAAAGTTAGTAGTATTGGCCCGGCCGTGCACTTGACATCCTCATGGGCTATCTACAGTACTAAATCAATTTAATCACAATGCACAGCTACTTTAGAATAACCTTAAATGGAGAAAATGCCATAGATCCAGATGATTGATAAGGAGGTATAAGGAGGTCATTCTAACCATCCAAACCTTGACCCTTGATTTTAAAAACACATCCACCATGAGGGGGTGACCTGCCTTATGTAGAAAATATATTTGTTGAAAGTATGGATAAATTCTTTACAGGAAAAACTTTTATACAGTGTCTTTCTCTGCATGCTCCTGCTTAAATATGTCTCAGGTCAGTGATCAAATAGCAGTACCTGTGTGAATCTCTGAAAATCTAGTACCTTTAGGCAAAACCATTAGAAAAAATAGCAGATAGTCAATGTTTGGCCTGTAGCCTGATTTCATGTACTGTATGTCTCTACCCATGCTGTCTTGACAAACAAGGCTTTGGCTGTAACTGGAAATTCAAGTCTAACTGATACATGCAGAGACACTATAGGAACATGCTTTACTGGCACTACATTTCTCACAGAAGACTTATTCACATGGCACAGCTCTAGAACAGTCTCTTAATCATCCAGGCCACCCCATAAACCCATAAAACAAATTTAAAACCACTTGAATGACTCTTCTTTCAAACTTTTTTCTATTTAGCCACAACCAGATGAATGGCAATTTCTGTTGTGGTTCAGAAGTCTATGACCACCACAACCAGTTGTTGAGATGCTGCTCAGGTCATCTCTACAACCTAACACGTTTAAGTGGGGAAACAGAGTGCTGTGGAAACCATCTGCTGGAATATAAGACACAAACTTGCTGTTCTTCCTCAACCAATGCCATAATTTATGACACCAAACCAAACCACCATTGCTGTGGGCATTTCTATTACAACAAGTCCCTGTGGAGCTGCTGTGCTGAACATCTCAAACCAACACCAACGCCTAACAGCTCTCCTGCAGAATACAGGCTTAAACCACTAATGGACCTGATCCCTGAAATGTGCAATAAAACAGGTGATGTTCTTGAACATTTATTGTGGTGCAACCTAAAATACCAAACTTTTTTTTTGTACGTTGACCAAATTGTCTGTGTGTGTGTGTGTGTGTGTGTGTGTGTGTGTTTCTAGTGATCTTTGGCAAAGTGGAGAGTTTGGCACTTGAAAATGATCAGCGTCATGTGGTGTTAAAAGTTGTGTGGCAGGTCAACGTGAAATCGGAAAAGGTCATCAAAGACCCTTGGCTTCATGTGTCCCTGCATCACTGCAGCTCTCCTGCCACAGAGAACGGCATGATCTACCTTTGGGAGGAAAACCATGATATGAAGTACAAGCTTCTCTCTCACCCTGTTGACCTAACCTCTGACATTCACATGTTCTATGCTGTATGTTACCAAAAGAAGGGATAGAAATATGGATTGAGGTCTACAGTATATATTTTAAGTGGCACTGCATGACCTAATAAGCATTTTTTTAAATCATGCTGTATATTATCAGTCTCAGGTCTGTTCCAATTCTGATCAATTGTTTTTAACAATTTGACAAGTTCAAGGGCATTCACATACTATAGCTCAAAGGTGCTCAAACGCAATTAATGGCTTTTATCCTAATCCTTGAAGACAGTGGTTATTTCATATAATTTTTTATATTTTAAAATGTTAATATAACAACAGCTCAAATATAAGCTTCATGTAGCTATGCATTTATTTTTAATATTATTATTTATCATTGAATTGCTTTTTTTTTTTTTTGACCAGTTTACAGGTTTGTTACTACTTGCCAAACAGTTATCCTCATTCATTAACCATGCATACATCAAATTTCTGTAAAATCTGTGTACACACATTATAGAGAAATCTCGATTCATCAGTAAATTTGCACTAAAATGTATTCTAAATGTATGACTTAATTTAGAGACAATCATACATCACTGTTAATATGAATTTTCCTTTATCTGTCTATCTCATCTCATCTGTCTGTCTAATACATGTAGTGATTTGGGAGTTTTAAATTTCTCCAAACTCTTACATAGTTTTCAGTTTCCATATACAACTTTGAACACACCTTTCATGTTAAATGTTGTGTGAAGAAAGTTTACTTGTTCAAGTTGTATTATGATATTGCAGATATGGAATGTGAAATTTATATATATATATGCTTGATGTAGCTGTGCATTTATTTTTAATAATATTTATTTTCATTTAATTGGCTATATATTTATAGCCATTTGTGTTTGTATATCACATCTGTTATTTCTAAATAAAAATGTTAAGCAGCACAAAACTATGCATATTTTTATCATGACTTTAAAATAAAGCAAGGACTACAAATTTAAATTTTTAAGACATCTCTTTTTAAAAACAATCTGCAACTAAACAACATCTGCAATGAACCTCTGTTATGGAGTAAAGGTGGGAAAGGTACCTTTAGATGTTGTTCAGTTGCAGATTGTTTTCAAAAAGAGATACCTTAAAAATCTAAATTTGTAGTCCTAAGGTTATAGTACTCACAAGAGAAAGACCTAAATACCAGCCTGATGAACAGTCTGTTCTTAGCTGGTTTATGAAAAAATATGAATTATACTGTTATTTAGTATGTTCATTATTAACAACATTTACAGTTGATTGGACATGTATATACTAAACATTTATGTCAGTTATGTTCTAGTGGTATGCAGAGTAAATCAACAAATAGATAAATGTGTGACATTGTAGCATATATTTTGTAGACAGATAAAAGTTAAATAACATAAAAATATTAACTAATAATGGCCCCACTTTATATTAAGTGGCCTTAACTACTATGTACTTACATCAAAAATTAAGTACAATGTACTTATTGTGTTCATATTGTATTGCAAAACACTTTTGCTGTTATTGAGGTGGCTTAGGGACAGGTTTGTTGGTATGAGTAGGTTTAAGGGTGGGTTAAACTGTGTAATTATAAATGTAATTACAGAAATTAATTACAGATGTATTTTTAAAATATATGTACAATGTAAAAACATGTATGTACACAATAAGTGCATTGTACCAAATTATTAATTTAAATGTAAGTACATAGTTGTTAAGGCCACTTCATTTATGTATATGTACTACATAATGGTTGAATAAGCATTTATAGATGTACTATACTTACAGAGATCTCACATCAGAAAAAGTGTAGAAAAGAAAAAAACACATTTAATCTTTCTCTTTGGATAGTGAATACAGAAAACTCATTTTCACTGAAAAGGGCTCTTCTCTCTCTGTTAAGCTTGGATTCTGCTCATTGCGGCTTGACTGCAGAAGTTGTCAAATTTCTTATGCAAATATTGAATCTGTGAAGGCAAAGAGATACTCTGTTAACTAGGTTTTAGTAAAAGGCTGCCACTTAGGTTTGGGCTTACGTAAGCCCAATAATAAAATTATTATATTAATTATACATAAAATATAATAAATAAATATATTCAATAAAATAAATATATTCAATAATAATATTATTCTATTAATTATACATAAAATATTGCTTTATGTGTCACTGATCACTGCGGCCCTAGAGAATAGCATGACCTTCCAAGGAGATTTTTTTTTTTAATAAATTGCAATATACTTCAAAATGCAGAGTATGCCTAATGTTAATATTTTGTCATTTAATATTTAATTTAATATTTAATAATATTTCATTAATCTGTATTCCAGTGTACTGAAGGGTACCATATTCCTGTAATAGGGCAAAGGTACTTCTAAAATCCTTTTTCTGCTTTGCTTGGACCTCATGTTGTTGGCTATACCTGTATAAACAAAATATCTGTGAAAGATTCACTGTTGATGATCAGTAAAGCCAAAAATGACTTTACTGATCATCAACAGTGAATCTTTCACAGATATTTTCAGGACTGCAGTTAAAGGAAAGGTTAATGTTCATGTTAATGTGCCTTTCTTGGAATGCCAGTGAGGTCACTATACACTCCAGGACCTCCTATGAATTTTTATTCATGTTAATCACACCCACCTTCACCCAGAACTGTACAGCCCACATAATTGAGAGTTTTATTTATTTATTTTTTCTAGTTGTCACACAGGCAAGTTACAAGTGCTATATCTTCACAAACGTTTTGTTTTTGCCAGCTGACACAGTCTCTTCATGTACTTTGGACTTATTGACACCTCAAGACAGCTAGCATGCTTCCAGCCAGTCAGTTTGTTTTTAATCGTGCGCAGACCTTCAGACTGCTGGCAGAAGGTCGGTTCAGCCAGTGATCCTTCGCAAGACGTCTGAGGCTGAGACTAGCCTGCTTCCTGTGAGTCAAATGCCGTTAAATAGGAAAACGGCCAGGAGAGATGGAGACATTTTACACCATTCACATTCTGGAAAACTCAGTTTTGCTCTAGACACCACAAAGACATAGTTTATCGTCACATCCATAACATAAACCAATTGAGTTTAATTCTCACACTATGAACTAATTCATAGTTCATAGTTCCTAACTTAAAATGTTTAACCTGCAAATCCCTGTGGCGTGACCAAAGTACAGTTCAAATGAAAGCCTAATTATTAAAAAAATTGTGTGTTTTATGAGCAGAAATTTATGTTGAAACTACTACTGCGGTGTTTGCAGTTCCGGGTCCTGTAGGGTGGGGGAAATCTGAGGCAAAGTGTTGTAATGGAGGTTTGTAGGGTTGTGTTTGCACCAGTGAGACCAGCCAACTCCTGGAAAGGATGTGGTCGATATATGTTTTTCTAAATGGCACGAAAGTACTCTCATTTTTGTTGTTGAAATTGGCAGCAATCTCAGAACCAGAGAATTGCATTAATGTCTCATTTAACCCAAGCACGAGCTTGGCCCACCTTGGCCCCATAACAGCCAATCCCAAAATTGGAGCAATATGCAATAAAGCTCCATATATTTTTCTTTTTTGTTTTCTTACCACCCGCTTCTGCAACGCGTGTGTTACACTCCCGCCCACACCCGCAAGGCCGCAAACATTCTAAGTGAAAAATTTAAGGGGGTCTGAATACTTTCCGTACCCACTGTATATAATTTTCGTGCATCAGGGAGCCGCTATCAATATGCGTGTCATTGAAATCGCTTTAGAATGAGAACTGGTGCCGATCACTTTCACTTTCGATTTCGCGATCACACGCACTGTGTACACACAACGTGCATAACAGTGACTGTAAAATATGTATTTTAGGTATGGAAATTACATATGCACTACCAGTCAAATGTTTTTGAACAGTAAGATTTTTAATGTTTTTCAAAGAACTGCTCACCAAGCCTGCATTTATTTGATCCAAAATACAGCAAAAACAGTAATATTGTGAAATATTTGTACTATTTAATATAATTTTTAATATATATTAAAATGTAATTTATTCCTGTGATGCGAAGCTGAATTTTCAACATTATTACTCCAGTCTTCAGTGTCACATTATCCTTCAGAAATCATTCTAATTGTAACGGAGGGAACACAGGAAGCGGGCGGATCCATCTGCAAGGCTTTATTCGCAAGAGACGTGGTCAAAAACAGGCATAGGTCAGACAATGGCAAACAGGTATACTGATGGCAAGGCAAGAGGGATAATCCAGGTACAAGGCAAAGGTCCAGGCAAGGGCGAACAGTATCCAATTGGGCGAGACTCGAGGGATAATCCAGGTACACAGGCAGTGATCAGAACACGGGGAAACAGACAAGGCAAGATGATGTAAACAAGGAAAAACAAGACACAAGGCTCGGTAAGGCAGCTAACACTAGGGGAGTGAAAAACGCTAGACAATACTCGGCAATCTGAACAGGAACTGAGTGGGTGTTAAATAGAGTGAGTAATGGCTCTCAGGTGAGCGTGTGATTAGTGAAGGCTGTGTGATCAGTGAATTCAGCTGTGTAATTGCAATGGATGATGGGAACTGTAGTCCGGAGTGACATGTAACAGTCTGTGTAGTGTGAGAGTCAATGTAATGGTAGAGTGACCTCTACTGGCAATCGACCGGAAGGCCACGGACCGGATTCGTGACACTAATATGCTGATTTGGTGTTCAAGAAACATTTATTATTATCAATATTTAAAACAGTTTTTCAGGATTCCTTGATGAATAGAAAGATCCAAAAGATCAGCATTTATCTGAAATAAAAAGCTTTTATACGTTATACCATTCAAAAGCTTAGAGTCAGGGGAGGGGGAAAAGTATAGAAATTAATACTTTTATTTAGCAAAGAGATTTCTGTTTCAGATAAATGCTGTTCTTCTGAATTTTCTATTCATCAAAGAAACCTGAAAAAATTATACTCAACTGTTTTCACCATAATAATAAAAATAATAATAATAAATGTTTTTGAGCAGCAATTCAGAGTATTAGAATGATTTCTGAAGGATCATGTTACTGGAGTAATGATGCTAAAAATTAAACCCCCCACCCCCGGCCCACCTGGAATATCACTTGGCCCACCCTTCATCTCATATCTGGAGCTGGGCCTGGGTTCAACTCAAATGTTTATTATAGTCTCAACAAAAAAAAAAACACACAAAACAGGGCAGGAGCAGAAGGCTGGAAGCCGTAACCCAGGGCAGAGGATGCAGACAGTAGGTGGACAGTCCAAATGAGCAACCAGACACTCTATGAGGCAGAGAGGGGGAAGCACGGAAAGAACAGCACACAGTGCTGACGCAACATTGGCGTGGAGAATTCCCCAGTGAGGGACTAACTAGTCGCGCATAGCCAGACCTTCAGACTGACGGCAGAAGGTCTGGGAACCTTGGCCGCTTTGAATGGCCAAGGCCAATGTTCCCTCTAAGAAGAAATAATGTTCCACGCACACGCATAAATGAGTTGGGAAAGCCATTTGCGAAAGCGAATGAATTGCAATGCTCGGGTAAACCGCTATAGAGTTGATATCGCTATAGAGTTAGAACTGGTGAATGCGGTTTACAGGTTTCATAAAAAGAGAATGATGTGCGCCAAATGAGTCGCTGTAGAAACCGAATATTTTAAAGGGGTCATATGAAGCTGCTAAAAAGAACATATTTTGTGTATTTGGTGTAATGAAATGTGTTTATGCGGTTTAAAGTTAAAAAAAACACATTATTTTCCACATACTGTACATTGGGGGCGTGTTAGAACGAGGCATTTTAGGTAGGTGTGGCTGACTCTTAACTTTTATAAAGAATATCTCTTTGGATTTGAGACTTTAGTCTTTGCAACTTTACAGATCTTCTTTATGCACCAAGAGCTTGTAACACTCCAAAGAGAAAGGAAAAATTTAAATCGCATCATATGTGAATTGTTGTCTTTAAATTGTTTCAGGCCTCCATGTGAATATTGCACAATGTTTCATTCAATTGACCCTAGAATGATGTAAAAGTTTACGATTTGACACCCGTATTATAGACAGTTCTCAGCACACTCAAAATTAGGGGTAATCACAATTATTTTACCATATTTACAGTCCTAATGTAAATTTAAATTACTGAAATAAGTGTTTTTTTATCCTTTTTCAATAGAATTGGCCCAGACTTCTGCAGTGTCAAGTGAAGGAAGCTCCTCTCATAAGATTGCAAACTGTGAGTCTGATGACACTGAGCATGAGTGATGAAAGCCCTTCAAGAAAGGAGAAGAATGCTGAAGATGAAGCCAGAATTTCTTTGTGAAATTGAAATATAACTATAATAATATAGCACTTGCATATTCTTGCTCTTTTGTTGGTTTTGATTGCTTCTATTTTCCTCATTTGTAAGTCGCTTTGGATAAAAGTGTCTGCTAAATGACAATTTTAATATAAATGTAAATAAAACTAAATTGAAATTTTAAAACAAGCCTCAATTCAAATACATAAGTAACACAAATAAAAGAAATATCTTCATATAAACAAACTAAGGCTTTGTCTGTGCTCTTTCCATTTAAAACGAGAGGCAACCACTGCATTTTAATCATGATCCAAACAAAGATGCTGCATACATGCAACATGAGCAGTTTTTAATCTAAATTGGATTGTATAATTTGGAAATTTGAAGCAAACACAGAATGGTTTGACTTCAGTTTTGTGAAACTATATATACAAATATCTGCATGAAACAGAAACAGCGGACGAGCTGAACGAGACGCAGATTCACTCTCTGCCAGCAGGTGGTGCTTAAAGCTTTTCCTTGGTTTTCGCTGCAAAACAAAGCAGCGCTGCACTTATGAACTTTAATATGCATTATACAGAGGCAAGATGAAAAGAAAAAATACGATCTAAACTTTTCTAAAGACAGTAAGTTCCCCTCAGACATACATTCATATAAACTCCTACACCTAAATGAATCGCAATTTGTTTAGCATCTCAACCGATTTGAATCGTCACATATTTGAATCAATTTTCAACCGGCTCGCGGTTAATCGTTACATGTGTCAAGTTCTTTAACGTTCCGCAGGAAAAAAAGATGCCGTGACAGACGACGAGCGCTTATCAGGATCAATTCAACGCTGGATTCTCAAAGTATATAAAATATTTAAGTTTGTTGCACAGAATCTTTCAAATACGTCAGACTCTATTGGTACTCAGTATCGGCAAGTACCAAAAATAAAAGTATCGCTATCGGCGAGTACTGAAAAAAGGTATCGATGCATCCCTACTCTGAACTAAACAAATGCCCCTCCTCAGAGTCCTGCAGGCCGACTGGACCCTTAGGGTGCTTTCACACTTGCTTCAATATATATATATATATATATATATATATCTTTTTTTTACACACGTTTTCAACTAAAAGAAAACCTTGAGATATAATGTAACGTTATTGTTAACATTGTTGTGTACAATGCCTAATCATAAGCATGTTCAGAAATGGTGACAAAAACTTGATTATTAAAAAAAAAAAAATTGTCTCTCGTTAAATGTCATTTAAATAAAAAAAAAAATTATGAGCCCAAATATTCAAATACAATATTTTTGAAAAATGCCCATGCCTAGTTCACATCAAAATTGCTAGTGCCCCCTTAAAGGAAACCAGAAACACTCTTTTGGATCGCTAAGAAACTAGTCAGCGCAGTTGAAATTCCCTTTAAGGAAAGATGATTGCAAAATGCTTTTCCAGCTATCCTCTGTACATAAATAATGCAATATTCAAGAATTATCCAATCATCCTCTATCTGCTCTCAGATCAGCTCATATACCTGTACCCACTTCAGTTTCAGTGAGAACAGAGCTTACACACTTTTGTGCTATTCAACCATTTTATAGCCATGCAGACAATAATAATTTCCAACCTAATTGTGCTAGCACAGGCTAGTAAATTCAACTTCAACTCTAACAGCCAATGATGTCTATTTTTTTCTTGTTTCCATTAAACCTGAAGGTGAACGGCCAACAGCTTCCTATACCAGGAAACCAGGGTAAGAGAACATTCACACCTAACAAAGGTCAAAGTCATTTAGGATACTCGTTGCAAAAAAACGAGTACAAACAAATTGCTAATAACATACTGAATAGTGTGGCTTTTTGATTTTAGGCCAGAATGATAAAACTTTCTGAAATATTACGTTTCATTTTGGTCACATTGCTTTGAGTGTAAACAACATGGATCTGTTTGTATGTTGACACCAAACTCTGACATGCTGGTTCAATAAGGTATTGAAAATAACATCAATGCTATAGTTATCGTCTGTTATATTAAGAATAAAAATAACTATTATATCAGTTTCTTCCTCAAGGGCCATATCGTGAATACAACGGCAAAGAGACGACCTTTATCTATCTATCTTTATCACTGATAAGCGAAGAGTGTGAACTTTGGTCTTTGGAAGTGTGAAATGATCTCATTGATGGGGCTTTATGATGCAGCTGGAAGACAGAAGCGTCTTTAATGCACCCAGTTTCAGAGGGCCATAAACTAGTCAAAGAATAACTCTGTCACAGCACTGAGCAAAGGAGAGAGCGAGAGTACAGACAGACAGACACGTGCTTGTCCAAAAGCACCACAGCTTGTGCTCCTTTCTCTCGGTTTCCTGCCATAAAGACCATTTACAGCCCAGCAACACCACTGATAGTAAAGCCAGGAGCTTTTGCAGTCCAAACAAAGCACAGAAAAGGGAGCGAGTATCAAATCTAGAATGAAGATCATGAGATAGAGATCGTCAGAAAGGGAACGTTACACTGTGGGAGAGAAATAAATTAAATATGAGAAAAAAAGCCAACAAACAAAAGAAAATCGGAGTAACATGAGGCTTAAATCCAAGACAAACCAGGCGCATTTTAAAGACAAAGTAGATGACAGAAATTGGGCCCAGGAGCTGGTAAGAAAAGGGTCTCTTCTTGCCTTGGGCTGAGCCAGAACCAGAACCAGAGATGCCAGGCAAAAGTCCAACATGCTCATACTTGATTATACAGGTGCATCTCAATAAATTAGAATGTTGTGGAAAAGTTAATTTATTTCAATAATTCAACTCAAATTGTGAAACTCGTGTATTAAATAAATTCAATGCACACAGACTGAAGTAGTTTAAGTCTTTGGTTCTTTTAATTGTGATGATTTTGGCTCACATTTAACAAAAACCCACCAATTCACTATCTCAACAAATTAGAATATGGTGACATGCCAATCAGCTAATCAACTCAAAACACCTGCAAAGGTTTCCTGAGCCTTCAAAATGGTCTCTCAGTTTGGTTCACTAAGCTACACAATCATGGGGAAGACTGCTGAACTGACAGTTGTCCAGAAGACAATCACTGACACCCTTCACAAGGAGGGTAAGCCACAAACATGCATTGCCAAAGAAGCTGGCTGTTCACAGAGTGCTGTATCCAAGCATGTTAACAGAAAGTTGAGTGGAAGGAAAAAGTGTGGAAGAAAAAGATGCACAACCAACCGAGAGAACCGCAGCCTTATGAGGATTGTCAAGCAAAATCGATTCAAGAATTTGAGTGAACTTCACAAGGAATGGACTGAGGCTGGGGTCAAGGCATCAAGAGCCACCACACACAGAGGTGTCAAGGAATTTGGCTACAGTTGTCGTTTTCCTCTTGTTAAGCCACTCCTGAACCACAGACAACGTCAGAGGCATCTTACCTTGGCTAAGGAGAAGAAGAACTGGACTGTTGCCCAGTGGTTCAAAGTCCTCTTTTCAGATGAGAGCAAGTTTTGTATTTTATTTGGAAACCAAGGTCCTAGAGTCTGGAGGAATGGTAGAGAAGCTCACAGCCCAAGTTGCTGGAAGTCCAGTGTTAAGTTTCCACAGTCTGTAATGATTTGGGGTGCAATGTCATCTGCT
Source organism: Sinocyclocheilus grahami (assembly GCF_001515645.1). Classification (NCBI taxonomy): domain Eukaryota; kingdom Metazoa; phylum Chordata; class Actinopteri; order Cypriniformes; family Cyprinidae; genus Sinocyclocheilus; species Sinocyclocheilus grahami. The sequence goes on from NW_015505546.1 coordinate 59,652, forward strand.
GGTGTTGGTCCATTGTGTTTTTTGAAAACCAAAGTCACTGCACCCGTTTACCAAGAAATTTTGGAGCACTTCATGCTTCCTTCTGCTGACCAGCTTTTTGAAGATGCTGATTTCATTTTCCAGCAGGATTTGGCACCTGCACACACTGCCAAAAGCACCAAAAGTTGGTTAAATGACCATGGTGCTGGTGTGCTTGACTGGCCAGCAAACTCACCAGACCTGAACCCATAGAGAATCTATGTCAAGAGGAAAATGAGAAACAAGAGACCAAAAAATGCAGATGAGCTGAAGGCCACTGTCAAAGAAACCTGGGCTTCCATACCACCTCAGCAGTGCCACAAACTGATCACCTCCATGCCACGCCGAATTGAGGCAGTAATAAAAGAAAACGGAGCCCCTACCAAGTAATGAGTACATGTACAGTAAATTAACATACTTTCCAGAAGGCCAACAATTCACTAAAAAATGTTTTTTTTATTGGTCTTATGAAGTATTCTAATTTGTTGAGATAGTGAATTGGTGGGTTTTTGTTAAATGTGAGCCAAAATCATCACAATTACAAGAACCAAAGACTTAAACTACTTCAGTCTGTGCGCATTGAATTTAATTAATACACGAGTTTCACAGTTTGAGTTGAATAACTGAAATAAATGAACTTTTCCAAGACATTCTAATTTATTGAGATGCACCTGTATACACATTTGCTTCAATTGATAATTTTTAAATGTATAATGAAAAGCCGGAGTTTAGACAGGGAGTGAAAATACAGACTAGGGCTGCACGGTATATCGAAATATCGCAAATGTAAATATCGCAATATGCATATCGCAAGGGCATGCCATATCTGAATCATTTTAATAATAGGCTACTTCAATCAAAACGTTGCAAAATGTCAAAGTTTTAGTTAGACGCATATAGCAGAGAATTGCTTGATGTTAAAAAGAGTTAAGTGCAATAAGTTGCAGAAAGCAACTCTTTGCCGTCTCGTCTTGCTGTCTGACTCACACCTGAAGCGCGCGCACAAGCCACATCTCGCGCAGCGTATCTTCAGTTCTGCCACACACACACGTGCAAAGCGCGCGCACATATGGGAAGCCAAACAACCCAAATGTGGGACGAAACGGTGCGGTATTCAAGTGTTCGCGCTGCGCTGACCTGTCATAGGCGCGGCTCAATTGACCGAGTGAGTCGGTCGCGCCGCTCAGTCCATTGAGCCGCGCCTATGACAGGTCAGCGCGGCGCAAACACTTGAATACCGCGCCGTTTCGTCCCACATTTGGGTTGTTTGGCTTCCCATACGCACACACAGAGAGAGACGCGTTTCAGACGGCGCGCGAACAACGAGTTGATTCGTCTTTCGCATCTCCTCCTCATGTTTGAACAGACACATACACACAGAATGATGTTAATAGTACCCGTCTCGACGATCATTCTCGTAAACGCAGTCGGTTATGTATCATTATACTGGATCTGTGCAGTCGGATTTAAAGGGACAGCAGCCTATAAATACGTGCTGCTGAATAGGTCACTAATGTTAATAAAACAACAAAACAGCTATAACAAAGATTAATCTAAATTTAATTCATACAGTGAACACTATGCAGTGTTATTTTACACTTATTAAATTTCTGTACTTGAATACTACTGTTTATATTATCTATGCTTGTAAATTGTGTATTTCTTTTTCTTTCTGACTGTTCACTTGCCTTTAATCATGTTTGAACTATCTCAGACTATAGTTTTTGCTGTGGCATATGAAGTACTTAAAGTGTATGGAAAGCAAAGTTACAATGATATAAAATGAGTGTCAATTTTTTTTTTTTTGTATGATGTTAAAATGACATTTTCTGATTTGTGACATTACTTTTTATGTAATACTAAAACACAGCTGGTCACTTTCAGAAGTTGTAGTGATTCTTTATTTTCCAAGAAAGAATGTGAAACAAATTGGTTATATAATTTCCATTTTTAAATATAATTGAAATTGATTTTACACACTTTAAGCAATATCGTATCGCATATTTCTTCAATATCGCACAGCCCTACGTCAGAGTTTTACACACCGGTCTGTTATTAGGCGCGTTTCCATTACCCTTCAAATTGCACAAATTGAAATTGCGAATTGAAAATACGCCTAATGGAAATGCGTCAATTTCGCAAAAACGGCCATATATCGCAAAAATGTTTACGCTCACATGAAGTGGTTTTTCAGGCAATGCGAAAAAGGATTCATTTGCAAAACTGCAATGGAAACGGCTTTTTCGCATTTACAGGTCACATGGCATATGTAAAAAGTCATATGATCATTCTTCAATGTACTATAACCTCCAAGAAACACTTCATAAGTGGCCGCGCTCCAGCATAAGGGGCTTTCCCTACCATTAATGCTTAGACCAGGGGTGCCCAAACTCAGTCCTGGAGGGCCGGTGTCCTGCAGAGTTTAGCTCCAACTTGCCTCAACACACCTGCTGGTAAGTTTCTAGTATGCCTATAAGAGCTTGATTAGCTGGTTCAGGTGTGTTTAATTGGGGTTGGAGCTAAACTCTGCAGGACACCGGCCCTCCAGGACCGAGTTTGGGCACCCCTGACTTAGACAATTTACACTGCACACGTCTGCGGTGCAGTGTGGCTCTGATATGGTCACTGAAGCTGATTGCGGCCACACAATGCTTGCGTTTATGTTTTTATACAGTGTATGGTTTATTCCAGCCACACCACGCACGTTTCTGAAGCGGCTCTCTTTGCTGCTTCTGTAAAGAAAGCCTCCTTTGAATAAATATAGCCAAAATCCGTTGCCATGACTTATCGCGAGAGGCAAAAGGTTACATTTTAGCCGCATAAACATTGGTTAATGGAAACGACGTCATTTCACAATACTTTTTTATCGAAACGTGCTGCTGAATGAAGCTAATGGTGATTGGTTGTTTGACATGTCGGTCAAACGGCCTCACGCTTGGCCAAAGAAAGCTGCCATGAATTCCAGACCTTCAGCTGTCAGTCTGAAGGTCTGGCTACTCGAGACTAATTTGTATAGCACTACAGCACAGATTTAAGCAGCAGGAAATAACGACCATGGTGCAAACGGAATCATTTCTGCCGCAGCGCAGCTCCAAGAGAAAATGGTAAACGGTCATTGTTCAGTTGAATTCGTCTGCATCCGAAAACCTAGGCTGCTGACATGCTGCCTCACCGTCTATCAGCTAATGACTTCGCAGGCAGCGTTTGTTCATGAAGATAACTCATGAAACTGATATTGGACATGCTTCTGAGGCAGCTTAATGGTTCAATGATCTACAACAAATAGAACGAGCTTGGTGATAACTAAGCAAATATTCAATGATTTATTTGATCAACCATCACAGGATAGAACACGCAGGATTGTGGGTATCAAGGCAGCTTGATATCGACCAGATGAGGTATCTCAGGAGGCAGGAATTTAAGCTAATTTTGGATTTGACATGTCTCGATGACTTCCTACCTTGAAATGTGTCCTCCAAAGGCAGCATTTTCCAGTTTTGGATGCAGCCGTCAGTTCAGCGTTGATTCTGTTCCTGTATCAGACATGCTTGTTCTGTCTAGTCGTATTGGAAATATGCTCGTTCTTAAGCTTGATCATTATTGGGAACATGCTTGTTCTTAAGTTATAGCTGTATTGTTGGGAACACGCTTGTCCCAGAGCTATCTGGTTGTTATTGTTCTAAAAGCTGTAGTTGTATTGGGAGCATGCTTGTTCTTAAGCCACCTGGTCGTTATTGGGAACATGCTTGTTCTTAAGTTATAGCTGTATTGTTGGGAACATGCTTGTTCCAGAGCAATCCGGTCGTTATTCAGAACATGCTTGTTCTGAAAGCTGTAGTTGAATTGGAACATGTTTTTCTTAAGTCTAGCTGGTGTTATTGAGAATGCTGCTTAAGCTTTTAAGGTATTGGCAACATATTCATTGGTCAACTGCTAAAGGCAACATAATTGTTGCTACAGGTTATGTAGGTTTTGGCAACATATTTGATTGGTCATTGGTTAAGGGCAACATGCTTGTTGCTTAAGACTTTGAGATTTTGCTATCAGTTTGTGTTGGGGGATATCAGCATATGGTTTTGTTTTGGGGGGTTATCGCTGCTTTCATCCATGTTAGGCTGCATGGATGCGCAGGGAGTTCTTGCCCAGAACAGAATCATACCGCCAATCCAAACTGTATGCTAATTGCCAATCATCTTTGACGATAGTGGTCCTGACAGAAATCTAGCGTAGCGTTAGTTCTGGCAGGTCACGTTAGTCAAGCTCGCATCAGCTGACTTTCAGCTGATCCCCATCAACCTATGGGAATACAACACCTATCTAAGCATTCATATATAAGGTCCCTCAGTATTATCAGCAGTTTTTGCATTGCTCAATGGTTAATTACCCTCCTCCATCCCCAACTCCTCCTCTGTCAGTCAGGATTTAGCCTTCTGATTCTCCTTTGAATCAGTCTAATTCTAAAATGTGTACATAACATTATTGAACTTTAACGATATCTGCATACATTTATGTTGGTTCTGTGCTGTTTACCCTGGGGGGGTTATCGCTGCTCTCCCTGCTCTCATCCATGCTAGGCTACATGGATGCGCAGGGAGTTCTTGCCCAGAACAGAATCATACCGCCAGTCCAAACTGTATGCTAATTGTCAATCATCTTTGACGATAGTGGTCCCAACAGAAACAGTCAAACTTGTGTGTGAATGTGGGTGAGAGAGTAAGTTTGTGATTGTGTGTGTGTATGTATGTATGCATGTATGTGTGTGTGTGTGAGAGAGAAGGAATGTACTGAATGAGTGTGTGTAGCCTGTGGACTACATTGCAGAGGTCTCTTTAGCTACTGATGCCTTTAAGCACAACAAGTTTTCAAAACGTGCAGCATTTAAGCATCGTCGATGGGGCTGGTTTGTCAGTCCAGCAAAGGAAAATAAACGCTCTACTGGAGCTGAGGATGGGATTATCGTGTTAAACCTTGCAAAAAGGTGTTTGATTAGGGGATACTGCTCCAAAGATGTCAAATCTCTCCTTTGATCCTCAAAGTAGTGCAAACACTCTAGCTCTGCCTTGCTCTGAGTTGGCTTCTGGAAAATGTCCACATCCTCTGTGAAGACAAAGAAGTCATCCTCTTCCTCTGTTGCAGCAGCTGAACTTGAAGTCTCACTCTCTTTTACAAGCCCAAGATCTGTGGCAGTCTAAAGCATTAATTCATGAATCCTTCTTTTTGTACATGCCATTTGTGGGGGAAGCCATCGCATTTTAAAGTATGGATGCGTCACACTTGCCAGGATTGCTTCACTGACTTCTGGGCGAAGCTCTAGAAAGGCACTGAGTGCTAGAAACCATCAACAACAGCATTCAAGAGGTGAGAGCAGTATCGCAGATTGGTGGCATGCAAACCTTCAAGTTTTGCCTCGACAGCAAATAGGTTAGGAATCAGTTCTGCATAGTGGCATGGTGACTGGGCTTGTAATCGGTCAAGGCCTCAAGACTTTTGTGTACTCCTCTATGTAATCCAGCTCCGCATCCTTAAATGTTGGAAGGTTCAACTTTGTCATGACGTCAGCAGGTCTCTCTTGCATGGTTGATAGCTGATTAAGGCTGTCATAAAGAGTTCCACCGTGTCGCGCAAGGTGTCATCAACCTGCATTTAAACTCATTAGACAGCACTTAAGCTGTTTTGGGTCTTCCTGATACATTCCACAGAGCAGAACATTTTCCCATTGCTGAGTTATTGAGGGGTGACAGAGTAGAATTGTCCTTCATTGCTATTTGGCATCTGTTGTAGCCACTAAACTGAGGGTATGGCATGCACACCGCAGATGAGTGGGCAACATTAACCCAGTCTTATTATCTTCTGAGTCCGAGTAGTCTATGGTCACAAAACTAAGCTCATCCCCATCATTGTAATTTTCTTCATCCACACACTGCTGACACATTGAATTCTTTGAACGCCTTCACAAAGTTGGCCCCATTATCTGTAACTTGCTACAATGCATTCATGGGACAACCCATACTCTGAGTGAATTTCATGCAATATCTCTGCTATTCGATTATATGTGTGTGGACTGGGGAAATGGCGGCATGCAAGGGCAGGGGATTGATGCTCCAATGTGTCTGGCTTCATCCAGTGTGCCGTCACACCAAAAAAGCTAGACCCACTAGTAGACCAAATGTCAGCTGTGACAGATGCCTCACACCTTTCAAAATTGCTTTTAAACAATTAACTTTTGAGGAAAAGTCCTCATCAGTCCTCCTCCCTAGAGTTCGTGATATAACAGATGTTTGTGGGCTTAGTTCCGAATCAGTTCGATGAATTCTTTCAGTTCAACAGTTGAAAGAGCATGCATCCCTTTAACCACATAGGCAACGATAAGATCATCTACTTTCTTTTGTGAGATCTGAGAGTGCCCTGTAAACAGCTTGGTCTGCCTGTGTATTGTAACAGGTGTCTTTTTCTTCCCAATACTGAAATCAGGTTTATGTTGCTCAAATTCCGGAAGTACATCAGCATGCATCCTCTTCAAGTGAGTTTTGAAGTTTGTAGTTGCTTGCATAGAACCAGATATTATGTTTCTCTTCTTTGTGCACAGTTTACATTCACCTTGAACTTGCCCCGATTCTGTTTGTTTTACAATTTGGAAATAGGCATCCAATATTTCTGATCTCACTGTACACTCAGCAGTGCTTGTGCTTGGAGCAGGATCTTCCCCTAACACAGCTAACGTCTCATCTCAGGTCAGAGCTGGGAAATAAACAGGTGGAGCCTTTACTAACTAGATATTACATGTTAAGTATATAATAAAATAAATGTTATCCACATAAACATATTTAGATATGCAGCATAGTGGCAGAGTTAAAGTGTATGTTCCTAACATCCTAAACTATTTTTCAAAGGGTTCCTTAATGATTTAGTAGTTCATCACAGAATTCCTTTTATACTGTACAATTGATTTTGTGATCATTGTCTTGTTTTGAGTAGCTTTTGAGGAATCTATGCCATTAATGGAATTTAACTACAAAAGGCAGGTCCTTTGTGGAAAGCCATACCTTCTGACCACACACATACTGAGGGGCAGGAGTCCTGTGACGATCAGCCGTTGCTTTAGTCCATCTGGAAGCCCGGGCCAAGACCTCCTTAGCCCTCCTCCAGGTGCAACGACATCGACGGATGAAGGCCAAGGTAGACAGGACCACAGCTTTGGGTTCCTGAGCACAGAAAAGGGGTGGTTGATAACCTATGGAGCATTGAAAGGAAGGCATACCTGTGGACACTACCGGCAGGGAGTTGTGGGAATATTCGACCCATGGTAGCTGCTGACTCCAGGAGATCGGGAGATGTTTTAAGCTGTTTGTTGCTGCTGTGTGTTTTGAGTTTGAGCTCCGTCAAGTTAATTCTTTATTGTCTTTTTTTTTTTTCTTAAAATCAATTTTATATACCATCATTTTCGTTTCTATAACGTGTGAATATATTCCCTATCGTATTCTACAACAAAAAGAGAACGCCTTGTTATATGACTAGCAACATGGGCACTATCTTCTCGAATACATTAGAAGCTGTTGCCCCCATCAAATTGAAACAGGTTAGAGAAAAACTTACTGCTCCATGGTACAACAGTAATACCCATTCTTTCAAGAAAAAAAACTCGTAGCCTTGAGCGCAAAGGTTAGCTCCTGCGTACCTAACTAGTCTTCTACCACGCTACAATCCATCACGCTCCCTAAGATCGCAAAACTCTGGACTTTTGGTAGTACCTAGGATAGCAAAGTCCACTAATATCTGAAATCTGATACCTGGGGAAGAAAAGGGAGACGAGAAAATCATCATCCTACCAAGATTTCTGACTTCATTCCCATTCAAAAGAATGTTGGGGGAAGTGAGTCGGACTCGTAACTCAAAGGTTGCGAGTTCGAGTCTCAGGTCCGGCAGGATTTGTAGGTGGGGGGAGGGAATGGACAGCGCTCTCTTCCACCTTCAATACCACGACTGAGGTGCCCTTGAGCAAGGCACCGAACCCCCAACTGCTCCCCGGGCGCCGCAGCATAAATAGCTGCCCACTGCTCCGGGTGTGTGTTCACTGCTGTGTGTGTGCACTTAGGATGGGATAAATGCAGAGCACTAATTCCTAGTATGGGTAACCATACTTGGTCACATGTCACGTCCCTTTCACTAAAGGAGGTAGAGCTTTTTCGCATTTGTCTCCCAAACTCTGGAATAGCCTTCCTGATAATGTTCGGGGTTCAGACACACTCTCTCTGTTTAAATCTAGATTAAAGACACATCTCTTTGGCCAAGCATTCAAATAATGCATCTCATAATCTTGTACTGCAGTTATATCTGATCAAATGCACATTATTATTCTTTAGTTTGGGTTAAACAAATACATTTTACTTGGTTGGGACAGCAGCTACGCTAATTATGTTTCTCTATTTCTGCCATGGGATTAATATCCCGTGGTAACTAGGATTTACACAAGCCTCAGTCTGGATCCAGAACACCTGAGAAGAGATGATGCCAACCCCTCAGATGATGCCAACCCTGAAACCACATACAGAACTACCACATTTTGCTATAAGTTTGATTGCATCATATAATAATTGCTGTTAATAGTGTTCGTCTGTTTGATTACGTCTTTAATTGATTTTTCCGTACATTTCAGCCATATGTACATTAACTGACAGTCACCACTGATAAGCTACCACTAAATATTGTAGAAACTTAATTTGCTGTAAAGTTGATTTGCAATGATTTGTATCGTGAAAAACGCTATACAAATAAACTTGAATTGAGATCGGACAGTGTGATGCCAGGCAGCGGAGAGGCCTCTCGAGATCCTGGTTGGCTCGCTCGGATTGCCCATTGTTCTGAGGGTAAAAAAAAAACCTGAAGACAGACTCGTCAAGGCTCTGATCTGTCTACAGCACTCTTTCAAAAACCAGGAGACAAACTGCGGTCCTTTGTCGGAGACCACATCCGGAAGATGTGGTCCTGTGCGGTCTCTTTGGCGAAGGGGAGCATGGGCAAGGGAATAAAATGGGCCACTTTGGAGAAGCGAGCCACCACCATCAGAATCGCAGTGTTGCCTCTCGATGGAGGAAGGCCAGAGACAAAATCAAGGGCCAGGCGTGACCAAGGACGAGAGGGAATGGGCAGAGTCGGTAACAGACCAACGGGAGACTGGTAAGAAGTGTTATTGAAACCAGTGTGTTAAAGATGTTTTATGTTATTAATAAGTTTTAAAAAGTGATATCCATACTAAATAAGAAAGGAACATGCGAGTATTCTACAACATGTATTATACAATGTTTTTGCTCAAGTACCATGGTTTCATGCCTTTTTTGAAAGGCTTTTCTAATGCTTTAGATGCAACAGAATGTGGATTTTCAACATCCAACAGGAAATTAAAGAGTTATATCAGCTTTGCTTCAACTGTTTATTTCCATTTTCTTAGGTTAGGTTACAGATTATTTTTTGACTCACATAAATAGATATAGAATAAACCTTATCGTCCATACTTTTCCCCTGTACAGACCTGCAGATAAAATCCAAACATAATTTTTGTAGGAATTATGTGAGCACAAAACTCGCATGTAAATTCAAGAGGCCTATTACCCAGAAAGCAGTTACACATCAAATAAGAGAATGCAAACATGTCCATTCCATGGATATATATTTTTTATAACCATCTTCTTTAAAAGAAGATATATTATTTATTACCATCTTCTTTAAATGGAGAATGATGTGTTTTATAAGTTCAATAAGCTTAAAGCTGCAGTCCATAAATTGCCACTTTGTCGCCACCTCTGTTTGAAAACCTGGAACTGCAGCTGTGTGCGGAATTATCTAGCTTGCGTGGGTTGTGAGTCGGCGCGGCTCCAGCACGGATGAATCTAATGTTCTGAAGAGTATGTGTGGCAGTCAGTCACCGCACCGGTGTGGATATTTACTGTACTTCGCAATCACAGATTCTTGCCTAAGTCTTGGAATATGACCCAAATAAGAATTTTCACTGTATATTGCCATCTGAACAAGTAACAAGTTTGCCACGTTTGTTCTGACCAACTGAAGAAAAAAGCATTACCATAAGTCTCACTACCAATGGTGATTAAATCTAAAGATCGGTTAGCTCATATCACATCAAACCGTTCAAATTATTATTATTGTTATACTTTACTCTCAAATGATTAATGTTAACAACATCAGCATTGGTGACTATGAGTAGTGTGTATTAGCATGTAGATTTCAATTTCTGCACAGTCTAATCTAATTGTCATACTCTTTGAATTTCATATTAAGAAATTATTTTAACCCAAAAAGCTAATTATGCTCCCTTCGAACTGGTTTTCTTTCAAATACAAATCTTTGTAATCCCAGGCTATCTGTAATCAGAAGCACATTTATAACTGGAATATAATTTAATTTCATTCACATGTGTTGCTTAAACACATAATCCTTTCTGGATTACAATCCGCCATCAAAATGATACATTTAATTATTCTGGCTGCTGTGAGAAAAGGCTATAAACGATCCGCCACCTGCAGGATCCTCACATGCGATAGCCTACTAGCCGGGACAACTTCTTTATGTTTACCGAAGTGACATGATGCAACAGCATGCTCAAATTTCCCGCGAAAACCTACCTGTACCACTCAAATTAGAAAACATTATTACAAGCTAACCGTTGTGAATCGGGCTAAAGTAAGTGATAGTTTTGAACACTGGCTGGTTATGTACTTGCTCAAATATTGATTTCGGGTCATTTTTAACCAAAAAAACGTATGGACTGCAGTTTTAATAAATAAATGTTTAAAATGTATGATTATGCTGTCATATATAATTATTTTATGTATTACCATATTCTTTAAAATAGAGAAGTCTCTTTTTAGCTTGAATTGTTTATGTGTATGCTTGTTTATATGATTTATCAGGACACAAATTTGTATAATGACATGGGTATTACACTGATACAACTACGTAAATGTGGTTTACGAGTATATTTGAGTCATCACAATTAAAATACAAATATTTTTTATAAAAAATATAAATATGCAGAAAGTTTTGTTTGATGGGTAGGTGTACAGTTTGAAAATAAAACAAAATAAAAATATTATGCCCATGGAGTGTCTCCAGAAAACATAAAAAACAGTGTGTGTGTGTTTGTGGTTCCTTGTAGTAATACATCAAATGATTGACCTGAGCAAAATTTGTCCCCATGATCATAACAGCTTTTTAATATTATAAATTATGTTTTTGAAAATATAAAAATGCAGAAAGTTTACTGGGACGGGTAGGTTTAGGGGATGATACAATATCAAATTCATTAATATAATGTAAATATAAATATAAAAGTTTCTTAATATAATGTAGAAACTTTAATTTTCTGTGAAGCTGCTTTGCAATGATTTGTATCGTGAAAAGTGCTATACAAATAAACATGAATTGAATTAAATTATGTCTATGGAAAGCCTCCATAAAACATGGAAATTTGACATGTCCAGACATGTCAGGGTCCACAATATCCCTTTTCATTTGGCCTGTTAAAATACTTTTTTCCCCTTTACTTATTTTGACGTCGCTGGTTCCTCATTACATTCGATAACTTTCTTACATGACAAACTCTTTTTTTCCTACTCCTTTTAAATATTTACTGACGCCTAAAACTAGTGTAAATGTTTTGCTTTGTTTTATATCGTGTGTAATCCCATAATTGATTTATATTAATTTAATTTAAAAGAAGCGAATAAGACCCTTTTACTCGGACGTTTGAGTGTGTGTGGGTGTGTGTGTGAGTGAGTGAGTGAGTGAGAGAGAACATGGACTATGAGCCCACACTATGCTTCTGTCTCTGAAAATGGTTTTACGTATTTTTTTGATATTGTCCTTAAAATCAACCAATATCTTTCTCACTTCCCCATAGAGAGAGAGAGGGAAGGGGGAGAGACTATAACACATCCTGTTATGGAATGTGTCCGGATACCCCACATGTGGTCAGCAAATGCCTCGGATGAGGAAGTAAAAAAATGCAAATAAAAAGTTCATTTATGGCCTGTCACCGATCGAAACTGATCAGTCTTCACAGTGACCCCCCTGGAGGATACACGAAATGAACACGGGTCAATGCTGGTATTCCAAATATGCCAATCTGGAAATTATTATGTGGTCACGAGGTCATCATCAATCCAAAAAAAGTTTACACAATGTCCTGGGTATGGACTACTGTTATTGCATCCTGTTATTCTGTCTCAGGATGGTTGTAATGCTAGTCATATCATATTAAATAAAGGATTAAACTACTACTACTATTAATAATACAATATAATTAACAGAATGCTTTGAAAACAAAACAAATAAACATTTTAAAATATCTGGAATAAAACCTTATATATGCTTTGTGGTATGGTGTATACTTATTCTGTTTGAATAACTTAAGAAATTATAATCTTTTAACCCATGCATACCTCGGGTCTTTAGCGACCCTGGACATCATTCTCTACCCACTCCCTCCTTCATTTTTTTTTTTAAAGTTAGACATCAACTTTCTTAGTAGTCCTCAATCTATTAATTATAAACAATATAACAAGAAAAAAAAATAGTAAAATATAAAAGAATGCCAGCTTTCTGATGTTTTTTTTGTAAAAAAAAAAAAAAAAGTGTATAGGGTCGCTAGAGACACAAGGTATGTAATTGTGTAAGTATTTTTTCCTGCCCAACTATATTTACATATCTGATGACTCAATATGTGCAATGCATCTTTTTTCCTCAAGGTTGTAAGATTATTGATGCCATTTGGCTAGATCAGAAGAAGGTCACCGTCTGAAAAAACAAACGGGTAAAACGGAATGATCAAACACTCACCTAAATTTAATGAGTAACAAACAACTCTCTTAACCCTTTTCATTTTTGGAGTCAGATGAATAAAAGAGGTAAAACACAAGAAAATGTATTTAATTTAATATTGTTGTGCTGTATAAAAGGAAAGACAGCAACACGTGAGAACCCTTCTTCCGGATCACTGGCTACCGTCGTTGGACCAGTGGGCGGACCTTACAAGGTGGATCTGTTTGATACACAATGATGACGTGACGTTTCGCTCATAATTACCTCAGGCATAAAACAAACGAATATCATCAGCAAAAATTGAAGTGGTTTGAATGGCTTTACTGCATAGCAATTACTATACGCAATGAAATATAAATGCCACTGTCATTTGATGATGATGTTGTGAATAAGCTGCCAGTGTTCAAAATATTGAATATGAAGTAATTGAAAACAATAGTTTTGAGAATATGTTTGAGATTGTGAATATGAGCCAGATGCTGAATGTACTGTGGAAGTGCGCTCTGACGATGATAGCGATGGTAAAATCATCTGCTCAAACTGAACCCTTTTAAGTTTCAAAAGGTAATGAAATATGCTTTATTTTATTCTTCTGTATAATTGTTCTTAAAATATCAAGAGAGTTTTTTGCTATTGAAGCAGTTAGAGGTCAATCCATATAACAAAGAGTGAAAAATTTAAGGGGGTCTGAATACTTTCCGTACCCACTGTATATAGGTCCGGGACTTCGGGTCGCTAAAGACCCGAATATGCAATAATGATTGGGGAAACATTCATGCTTTTAAGGGTTAAACAATGTAAATAAGCAGTTTTAAAATGTAGCATTTCCTGCTAATAAGGCTATATGCATTACATTACACATTGCATAACACCCTGATGATATGGAGCTGTGTATAGGCCCAGGCCAGTCAGAATGCCCATGTTCACAATGACCCCTGTTGAGATCCAAAAGCTCATAGAATGTGCACATGATCATTGGAAAAGGACCTCAGTGCAGTGGAAGGTTGCCTGGTCTGATGAGTCATATTGCCTTTTACATCACATCCATGTATGTGTTCACCATTTACTTAGAGAAGTTGTAGAAAAACATTCCTGTGGACCACTTGGTTAACACGAGAGTGGAGTTTTGGTTAAAGTCAAATATCTGAGATGTGTGAAACCACAAGGCTGTGTATCAGATCAGGCAAAGCAGTAGAGTGTGCTCCAACATACTTAAAGGATAATAAAGTGTTTGTTTTTTTAATTGAAAACAAATCCAATTATCTTTTCATTTCAGCTATATCTCCCAGCCTTTAAAATGAATACAGTATTGGTTATAGTACTGCTAATTACATAAGAGTAATTTCATGATCTTGCACTCTATAGTTACATTTGATGAAACAATGCCCAGTGATCACATGCTTACTGCATGTACATTAACTTATTCAAAGAACCTTAAAGCTTTCTAAAAGCAAAACGTTTCTCTCTGAAGAGTCTTGCTGAAGTACACAGCGGTGACATGGAACTGAAGGTTATTAACAACGTTATAATGATATTCATTGTTGATAGGAACCTTTAGGAAGGCTTTAATATTTTTTTCTGCATTTTCCCAGACTTGTCTCTCTGATCCATTTTCGGGAACCAAATTCACACACTTTTCTGTTTCTTTGGGGAGACGGGGTTTTGTACTATCATAAATTCTCATTGCTTTGCATCTGGATGTCTGTTTCATTGAACAGAGATGCACAATGGAAATCTACACATCAAATGCATGTACTGTATGGCAGTCCACCTTTTAAGTTGGTTGTCAGTGGAATCTGGGTTATTTGTTTATGTATTTTTTAATTTCTACCAAATTAATTTGATTATGTTTCTGCTTAATTTGCAGTTTTAGTGTCGATCTTGTGTGTGTTTGCTGCACTCTCAGGACAAGGTAAGTACAGAAACACTGTGATTATACTTTAGATATTGAGGCATGTTTTATTTAGAGGCATCTATTACAGGTTTTATTGTGTCAACTAATACTGCTACAAAATGCATCAGTAAAATAAATGATTGAATGAATCAGTTATGTCTAATTAATATCAGTTCTGTCAGGACCACTATGGGGGGGGGGGGGAGGGTGAGGGGGCCCGGCCACCTCGGTCACTGTGCCTCCTCACCTCTGGTACCGTCTCCGTAGTGGGCGCCCTGATTTTAGTCGGTGAAGCAAGGTACTGCCCTGGGAAGGTTTCCCAGGCTGTTAAATACACAGATTAAAAGCGAAATGTTTTCATTTCGGTTCGTTCAGGTTATGCAGAGCGAAATAAGAATTATTTCTAAATGCAACACCGTTCTTATTATCTTTGCTATTATTCTTGAATTTTCAAACTGGTAACACTTTGCAGTTTTATGACCAAAAATTAGGAGTAGTCTATTTTATGTTTCAGCTGTTTGATCGCGCCAGCGCCTCACGCACACACTAAGCTACTGCATTCATTGGAAACAGCACATCCGTTCACCATGCTTTTCGGCGTGAGACCCGGTCCACTGTGGCATATTTTTGCTCATTATGATATTTTTCCATCGATACTGGAACGTGCGTGAACTACAAAGCCTATTTTACCTAATAAGGCTAATAGTTTAGCTTCAGCTACATCACGAATATGGACACATTTGGATTTGTGCCTGAGAGAAGTAAGCCCAACTTTACCTCACGTTTCTTTATAAATTAATTTGTTTTGGCATGTTTATTGCCAAGCATATATTATATACTGCAATTATATTTATCCATTAGAATGATATATTTTTAAATTCTTATTCTGTTCTGATATGGTTAAATTTAAAGGATTTGTTGTAAAGTGAGGGGAACTAAATTATCCTATAGTGTTTATAATGTTGGTACATTACAACATTATTAGGCCTGCCATTATAATTTCTGAAAATGCAACTTATAAGAGACGGATCTTTTTTTTATTTTCCTCAACAAACAAAAAAAAGTTTGTTTTTAAAAGCATGCAGCAAACGAAAATATGCGATTAATCTGTTAAAATTTGTTA
>NW_015505546.1:75915-84344 GCF_001515645.1 Sinocyclocheilus grahami
CCCAATTCATATATCAAACTAGGCTATATGTTATTAAATTGTACATAGGCTATATATCAGATAATTTTATTTACAAGTTTCATGTTTGTGTTTATCCCCCCCCCTTAAAAAAAAGTGCGGCCCCCCAAAAAATTGTGCCTGCCCCCTCACTTTGTGCGCTCTGGCGCCGACCCTGGGTAGATGTGATCAGCTGAGAATTAGCTGATGCAAGCTTGACTCACGTGACCTGCCAGAACTAACGCTAACGCTTAATTCGTTTTTTTTTTTTTTTTAAGAATCTATCGCTGTGATTTATTTTAATTACTTTTACCAGAGTTGTTTACTTTAGAGTTGTCTCTAAATTTAACATTGAGAAGTTGTAACTTTTAATGTTGAGATCTAAATTGTATGTTTTGATTTTCTAGGAAACTGTGTGAACTGAACATACACAAACACACCGAAAGTCCCCCCTGTGAAAAAGTGTAGTGTAATTTTTAAAACTGTACTTCCAGATAAAATATGAATTAAAAGGCCTCTTACTGTAAGTGTATACTTAAGAGAGAACACTTTCATGGCTATGTTTCTCAACACACTTTGAAAAAGTGCACTTTGTAATAATGTCAAATGAAAAGTACATTGATGTGATTTAAAGTACACATATTTAGATGTGTTGACTAAAATCTTAAAGCACATATAAAGTAGGTGGTTATGATTAACTGTAGTGTGTTATCTGATTACATTAATATAAGATAGCATATTGTGTATTTCAAATGTAGCCTAGTAAACTACAACTTCATAACAAATTTCAAATATATTTAAATACGTAGCATACAAATTTCAAATGCATATCATAGTATAATTTTGTTTGCCATAAATGCTTGTCAGTACATTCTGCAGGACACTTTTTGCAAAGACAAAAGTAGTAATTATGAAATTACATATAAATGTGTACTTAAATCCTCCTTATGTGGGTCAAAAATGGCACTCTAAAGTTCAAATAATTGCATTTAATATCAATTTAAACTATAATATTCTCATTTAATTGTAAATAATGTGTTTGAAATGTGTATGAAAACATTATATTCAATTAGCATTTCCTATATATATATATAAAATAAGTACTCTTTTTAAAAGTGCTTCTTTTTCACAAGAGTCAATTTTGTCTTTTTCTGTTTAGACTTTGTTGTTCCCCTTTGTCATATCTAGGTGATGTAACTAAAGGGTTGAGCCAACTTGACACTGACTACTGTAATTATAATACCTTCAATCCTGTAAATCAGATTTGCTGTAATGGAAGCATTCGAAATCGAAGTAGTACTCACACAAAATGCAGTGGCCAAGGTAGACAATCCACTTGATGCGTTTTAAAAACGAGTCAGCGTTTGCACTTTTTTCATGTTGCCTGTTGTGAGTGGTGTTTATAGTTTTGATTATTAAATTAAATGCTAATTAATTAATTAAATTAAAAAATAAATAAAAATTTGAAACGGTTAAGAAATTTGGGTGAGACTGTTTGTTCTCTCCCTCACATTTATTTAGTCATGTACCTACCGACAACTCATATTTGTTGTGGTGACAACAAAATGTTTGAACTGAAGGAAAATCTTTCTTGTTGTGGCGGTCATTCATTTAACAAGATGATCCAGTATTGCTGTTTTACAAACGACACTCTTGAAGTGAGGCTCAAAAATAAATCTTGCCATTCACCACCTCCCACAGGTTTGTCTTTACAACTCTTACATGGATTTTTTACCTTCTTTCTTGTATCTGTATTGGTATAATGCACACATCTGCACCAAATGTAAAACTTGAGAGACGGTTTCTGACAGTTTGTGCAGAAGTTCTTTGGTTATGCAAACCGATTGTTGCAGCAGCTGTCCGGGTGGCTGGTCTCAGACGATCTTGGAGGTGAAGATGCTGGATGTGGAGGTCCTGGGCTGGTGTGGTTACACGTGGTCTGCGGTTGTGAGGCCGGTTGGATGTACTGCCAAATTCTCTGAAACGCCTTTGGAGATGACTTATGGTAGAAAAATGATCATTCAGTTCACAGGCAACAGCTCTGGTGGACATTCCTGTAGTCAGCATACCAACTGCACGCTACCTCAAAACTTGCGACATCTGTGGCATTATGCTGTGTGATAAAACTGCACATTTTAGAGTGGCCTTTTATTGTGGCCAGCCTAAGGCACACCTGTGCAATAATCATGCTGTCTAATCAGCATCTTGATATGCCACACCTGTGAGGTAGATGGATTATCTCGGCAAAGAAGAAAGTGCTCCCTAACACAGATTTAGACAGATTTGTGAACAATATTTGAGAGAAATAGGCCTTTTGTGTACATAGAAAAAGTCTTAGATCTTTGAGTTCAGCTCATGAAAAATGGGGGCAAAAACAAAAGTGTTGCGTTTATAATGTTGTTCAGTGTATAATAATTATTTAGGTGACCCTACTGTACCAGGTGATCCAAACAGTTCTTACTCCGGTTAAGATATGATTTTCCATTCCAATGTATCTTTAAAATGTCAAAGGCAGTGGATACTAGTACCCTCTTTTTTAAGTTTTGATAAAGCACTTTTAGCCAAGACAAGCATAATCACATTATTAACTACAAATCCCACTTGCACATGGTAATTTTTATTATGCGTATCAAAATTAGATCCATTTCAGTTCTAAATGTTTTGAAGCATTATGTATAAAAGCTAAATGCTCAGAAGACTTGGATTAAGATTCATACGGACCTCTTTATGGATTTTTTGAAGCTTCAACATTTTGGTGGAATGGACTTTCTGTGGAGAGACATTAAAAATATCTTCATTTATGTGCTGAAGATAAACAAAAGCCTTATTGGTATTAAATGGCATGAGGCTGAATAAGTGCTGACAGAATTTTCATTATTGGGTTAACTATACCATTAAGGCAATACCCACCTATGTTAATGTCTTTGTCTCACGCTATCATTAATGTTTCTTAAGAAGCTGAACCCATGTCAACTGCTCAGGGATACTGTACAAGAGGGAATCAGGTCTTACTAAGGTCAGAATCCTTCTGATAGACTGAACTTTTTTTGATTATGGCAGAGGCTATTTACTCCTAGTGCAAATGGTGATAGATTCTATTTATACTAAGTGAGAATAGCATTATTTTCTTTGCACTTTGTAAGTGTAAATAGTATTACATGCTAGACTATTTAGTGGCAAATACTATTTGCACCTCAGTGCATTGTACTACATAGTAAAACAGTATGCAGGAACAACATATTTAAAGTATACGGTTATTTATTTTAAATCATAAATGGCTGCTACTTGTCACTATCCCTTAAATGGTATTCCACCCCTGCCTACTCATAAACCTAACCATACTGAACCTGCTGATCATTAAAGGTGTCCTTGAAGGTCCGGAAAAGGAGCTACAATTGTATATGGTTATATAACATTATATATAGTGTATCATTTGAAAGGCTTCATGTTCATGGGCTAGTATTCGTGTCAAAAATTAAGTATTTCATGGCTGATGTGCCAGCCCGTCCGATCACCACGAGGACACCACATAAAATTTCAATTGCAGGCTTTGTTAGTCCCTTTATTTTCATTTTTAGAATATTTTCTTCATTTTTATTTGAAATAAATGGGTCTCAGAGCTGAAATGCAATGGTAAAAGGGAGAAAAATGGGGTCGGAAAAAAGGTGAATTCAAACTCGGGTTGCATCAAAAGGTGAGGTAATTGCCCTTAATCAACATGCCACTATTCCTGTTATCATTTGGGTATCATTTTCAGTCAATTGTGTAAATAGCCTATACCAACAAGATGGGCTATTTGACATTACAATTGATAATAGTCCACCTGTGGCAAATACAGTACCTTGTGATTTAGAATTAAATAATGATATCACAAGAGCAAGACTGCTGTTATATTGAATGTTGTTTAACCAAAAACATTTGGTTAAACAACTGTACTCAAACAGTTTGCTTATATAGGTGTACCATGTTTACCTGTATGTGTTTCAGTGCTGTGGTAAAGATGTCTACAGTCTAGCAGATGACAATGTGCTTTGCTGTAATGGAATCCTTTATCGCAATGTGCCTGAACAGTCAGAGTGTATCGGAGGTGTTTTATATATACTCAAAACCAGATTAAGATGTTGAGTTGTGGCTCGTAAGTCTATGACCACAAAAAACAGCTGTGCTGCTCAGGTCATCTCTACAACAAAATGAAAGCAGAATACTGTGAAAACCTCTTGCTGCATGGAATATAATAATCAAATTTGCTGTTCCTCTTCAACCCATGCCATGTTTTATGATACCAAACGAGAGCATTTGTGCTGTGGGCATTACTACTACAACAACACGTCCCTGTGGAGCTGCTGTGCTGAACATCTCAAACCAACACTAAAGACAGACAGTTATCCACCAGAATACAGACTTACTAACGGAGCTGATCCCTGACATAAAAAAAAGGTCTGAAACAAAGAGTTCTGTTCATGATAGGATGCTGTGCAACATGAAATGCCAAATATTATTTAAATTTTTTTAATCAAACAAAATAAATGATTGTATCTATGTATATGTTTGATTCTAGTGCTCTTTGGCAAAGTGGCGAGTGTGGTACTTCACCAAAAATGGAGTAACATAGTGTCGAAAGTCATTGTGGCGGTCAACGAGTTATCACAAGGGACTTTACTCCATGTGTCCCTGGATCACTGCAGTTCTCCTGCACTAGAGAACAGCATGACTTACCTTTGGGAGGAAAACAACAGGAAGTACAAGCCTCTCTCCATCCCTGTTGACGTAACCTCTGACATTCACATGTTCTTTACAGCATGTGACCTAAATCTCATGCAGGCCTTAAGGCGGAGTGTCAACACATTGTCACGGGGTGAATGAGAACACAGACTCGGTACTGACAGAAAGAGCCTCGGAGGGTGATTTATTGCCCACACACTAATCACACATGCTCTGAGGAATGGTGCTCGGTGCCCGTTTCAACATGGTGCTCGGTGCCCGTTTCAACGTGGTGCTCGTGGGGTGAAGTGCCCTGGTGCATATCCCTCTCCTGGGGTGCCGTCGGAGTCTGTGAATAAGGAGAAACAAGCATTAATGTCGCCTGGAGCTCCGGTGTGCCTTCCCAGTGGTTTCTCTTCTCCTGGCTTTTATGGCCAGCGGGAACGAGCTCCAGGTGCGCCACTCATCACGCACAGGTGTTGTGCTTCTGTGATCAGTGTGGCAGCGGCATTTCCAGGGCAACGCTGATATGGAACCGGGATACTCGCCACAACATGTTCGCACATGCTTCATATTCAGGGTGGATTTTCAATGCAAGTCAACTTTTAAAGAGAAACAGTTGACCTATCGGTAAGCCCCGCCCCCCTTAGTTACTGTTGCAAACTCGGACAAACAGATCTTATAATGACTTGCAGCTGTCAGTGTGAAAACCTTGTCCCGAGATGTTTTAGATACATTTTGAACACAGAAGGACCACCATTCAAGTGGGACTTAAATATGCCATAGAGGGATATATAAAATATTTTAAAATAAATATTGTGGGTATTAATTTAGAAGCAAGGGTTTACAGATCACAATGCAAGCGGGAGAAGCCTTGTGTTACGGTCATCGCAATTGTAGATGACAACATCCAGGATGTACCGCAGGGTAAGATTAAATTAATTTACATTTGACCAGTTTATTATGGAGAGGCACTAAAATGCAGATCTTCAATTATGTGTTTTTGACCTACGCTGTACATGACGTGAGAACAGTTACCTATTTAGGTTGGTACGTTAGCATGGACTCACTAACTTTAACGTTAGCAAGTTTTAGTCAGAGTTACCTTGCTGAAGCACAAGATGAGATTAACGTTCTGCTTGAGCATATGAAAATAGTAACTTAATGAGAGTATGACAAGCAGAAAATGAATGTTTTTATCTTCATTGGGATTGAGGTTGAATGCGTAGGGACATTTTGCTCTGTTTTGTTTGTGTTTAGGAAATGGAATAAAATAAATTCTATTGCCAATCCTCTCAGGATACCTGTATGTGGCGAATGGGGCAGGGCCGAGAGCCGTGGGAATGGAGCGAGGCCGGTGGAGTAAATGAAAATGAGTGATACCTGCACCACTCACTGGTCTCGAGTCCCACAGAGGAGCTACGGAAGGATAAAAGGAGGAGTAACGACAGTGTAGGACAAGAGAGGACCAGGCCTCGCTCCGTTCCCACGGCTCTCGGCCCCGCCCCACTCGTCACACTGGAATCAGTGTTTCAAGTACACACTGTTTTTCCATTTTTGTAGCATTAACACCATAAAATCAATGAGAGCTTCAGATCTTCCAATGTTTCTCTATGGCGCTGAAACCTAAAGATGTCAGAGTTTCGCTCCCTGTGCAACTGATACTTAACTGCCATTGGCTCATCTGCATTCGATGGGAAGGGCATACCGATAGGTCAATTGCATCTTTTTTTTTTTTTTTGGTCTGATTTACATTTTACCTTTTATACACATAACATTTTACATACTATGTGCATTTATTTTAATAAGATTTTAATAAGAATGTTTTTAATCAATAACCGAACATCTGTTGGATTATTATTTATCAGTCGGGTAACTTTAAAAATGTAAGGGTAACAAAAAAATTTGGCCACATGATTTTCTCCTTTCAAGTAATTTTACTTATATAATAATACAATTAAATAATTACTTGACTTATAATTTATTTAATATCACATACATTTTGATATTTAATCAACTTCAGGTGTGTTTTATTTTAGTGGCAGGATTTACAGTCCGAGTGAAAAAAATGGTGTTTAATCAATTTTGTCATTTAAAGGAAGGAAATGTTTATTAAAAGGCGAAAATTTTTGCATATTAGCGCAACCATACATTTGTTGTAGTAATACATTTGTTATACCATTACTTGAACGATTATACCGGTACTTAATAATGTATTTTATGAGAATATGCAATATATTCACTTCATCTGTTATAATTGTGCAGCATATTAAAGGATCTAAGGAGTGCCCAAACTCAGTCCTGGAGGGCCGGTGTCCTGCAGAGTTTAGCTCCAACTTGCCTCAACACACCTGCCGGGAAGTTTCTAGTATGCCTAGGAAGACCTTAATTAGCTGCTTCAGGTGTGTTTAATTAGGGTTGGAGCTAAACTCTGCAGGACGCCGGCCCTCCAGGACTGAGTTTGGGCACCCCACATCTCTCTATGTGTTTTGCTTCAAGAGAGCAACCATACATTTGTGTTGTGTTTCACTTTCTTTCTTTTATATTCATTTATTCTTCATTCGTTCATTCATTCAGTTATAATCATTCATCATTTAATAATTGTATTATTAAATTTAATCATATAATCATTTATAATAATTATTATAGCCATTTATATACCCATTTCATTGATTAATTAATTAATTAGTCATTTAAAATATATTGTTTTTTAATATTATTTTTCCATTGTTGTTTAGTCTTATATATGTGGTTTCAAGGGCTATTTGTCTTCATGAATAAGCGATAAGAGGGAATGTTTATGGAAATTCACAGTTTATGGGATATTGTTGTGAAGCAAATGGTATAACACTACTTGTTGGATTTGTATTCGTCAGAAGTCTAAGCATATTCAATAAGGTCTTCCCCCTTTTTTTATCATCATTACTTTGTGTCCTGCTTCTGCTCTTCACTGGCTTTTCTCAACTTCTTGGCTGATAGAGGACTGTTAATAGAATTTTAGGTACCAGACAAAATTTTCTGTTGACCGGTTTTGGGTATTAGACAACTTTGCTGACTGTGTTCTGTTACCATGCAGACAAAACAGATATTTTCTGACAGGATCTGAAGTCCTGGGCTGGATCTGATATTTCTGGCATGGAGGCATGATCTAACAATACCACAAACTGTATGTGAAATCTAATACAAAATTACATCAAATTACATATAATTAAAAAGTAACATACAATTACAAAAGACAAATGTATCACGCAGATTTGATTGATTCATTAGACGTGTGTTCTAGACAAGGAACTAGGGCGACACGATATATCGAAATATCGCAAATGTAAATATCACACGTGCAAAGCGCGCGCGCACACACACAGAGAGAGAGAGACGCGTTTCAGACGGCGCGCTAACACCGAGTTGATTCGTCTTTCGCATCTCCTCCTCATGTTTGAACAGACATACACACAGAATGATGTTAATAGTACCCGTCTCGACGATCATTCTCGTAAACGCAGTCGGTTATGTATCATTATACTGGATCTGTGCAGTCGGATTTAAAGGGACGGCAGCCTATAAATACGTGCTGCTGAATAGGTCACTAATGTTAATAAAACAACAAAACCGCTATAACAAAGATTAATCTAAATGTAATTCATACAGTGAACACTATGCAGTGTTATTTTACACTTAATGATTACATTTCTGTACTTGAATACTACTGTTTATATTATCTATGCTTGTAA
>NW_015505546.1:85400-120734 GCF_001515645.1 Sinocyclocheilus grahami
AAACAACAAAACCGCTATAACAAAGATTAATCTAAATGTAATTCATACAGTGAACACTATGCAGTGTTATTTTACACTTAATGATTACATTTCTGTACTTGAATACTACTGTTTATATTATCTATGCTTGTAAATTGTGTATTTCTTTTTTTCCCCTTTTTCTTTCTGACTGTTCACTTGCCTTTAATCATGTTTGAACTATCTCAGACTATAGTTTTTGCTGTGGCATATGAAGTACTTAAAGTGTATGGAAAGCAAAGTTACAATGATATAAAATTAGTGTCATTAATTTTTTTTGTTTGCATGTTCACACTGATGTTAAAATGACATTTTCTGATTTGTGACATTACTTTTTATGTAATGCTAAAACACAGCTGGTCACTTTCAGAAGTTGTAGAGATTCTTTCTTTTCCAAGAAAGAATGTGAAACAAATTGGTTATATAATTTCCATTTTTAAATATTTAAAAATATCATTTAAATTGATTTTACACACTTTAAGCAATATCGTATCGCATATCGCATTTTTTAACAAGGTATCGCATATCGCATTTTTCTTCAATATCGCACAGCCCTACAAGGAACTATATGCTTCGGGTATATTGTCATGTGTAAATGTACATCAAACCAGTTATTTCAAAATAAATAGTTGTGGGCATGGTTTGTTGTTGATGTTTATCTAAAAAGAAAGAAAGACAATCACATGGGAACTTGGCAGGATATAGGCTGGATTTTTCTAGACAGGACTATTACTGGAAGCGGTTATTTGTAATGCTGTTATCAGATTTGACAAACGTTTTCCATAGAACACTAAATGGGGTTTTAATAGTCAAGTCAGGTTTCTATATTACTTTATAAAATACAGATTGCTTCAAAGCAGCTGTACAGTAATAAACCTTTAAACTATAATTACACCTTAAATGTCAATTATAAAGCAACTCTACTGTTTACTTCTGGCTTTACAGTAGGCTTATTAGTAGTGTGATCGTTTCAGTAGCCTATGGTTGGGTCCCGTTTTATAAGATCATTTGAATTTGCGGTTTTACTTTTTAATACTTAAGTATTTTCAAAACCAGATTCTTTGTACATAAAAGTAGTATTTTATTGGACAGCTTTATTTTATCTTAAACAATATATTGGTGTGGCATGGAATTCGTGTACTTGTCCACCACTGAATCGGAATACTATTCACTGGCTGTAACCCCAGTAACCACGTCTCCATGGAAACGTTAACAACAAAACACAGGCGAGCTGTAGTGTGTCGGGTTTATTGCAAGTAGCTGCTTTGGTCAACAATGTTACTCTCCATTTCTTTTTATGTGTTTTTTTTTTAAAACACATTTTAAATTAGGAATACGCGCGTGGCAATAAGTTTTCACTTCGTCGTGACTGTTTGTATACCTGTTAAAACGTCTGTCTTATCTGCTTTTTTCACTAAAGCTCAAACGAAATGGTAAGTGCTTTTTAAAAATGAAACACTAAATTATGGTCAGAAGCTATGAACTAACAGTTATTCGCTTTGCAATTTACATTGGGGTTCAGGCTTCAGAATTTTTGAAGTAGCCTACTGAAACCTCGCAACGCTATCTTACATAGGCTATTTTACGAGGTGGCGAATTCGTACGACCTCAGTATTGTGTGTGTGTGCGTGTGCGCGTTAAAGGTTCATGAGACTTAAATCATACAGCTACTCACTAGTTGTTCATGACATTTGTTCCTCAAAGATAATAAAGGAATCATTCAATTGATTAAGATGCAAATGCCTCATTCTTTTCAGCCGCAAAGCGCCACATCCTCCTGTGGAAAGCAGTCGGGCAGCAGCGCTTTCACTCGCCGCTATCGCACACGAGCCCTCACCTCTCATGTGGACGAGACCCTCTTTGGGACACTAAAACAGGTAGAAATAAGCTTACTGCACCGTCGTAGACATTGAATGAAAATAAAAGGAAGACTCAACTGTCTTTTGTCTCAGCATTCTGCTGGTGATATGAAAGACGATCCTGAAGGCGGAAGCGTGAGATCGAGGACGCTGTCACGCTCTGCTCCTGCGCCCAAAGAGCCAAAGTCAGAGACAGTGCGCATCATCACTAAAGACCTCATCAGGGACCTCAGGCAAGTAGACGCAAACAGTTTTTGCTCTGTAGTTACATGTAGCTATCCTTATTGAGGTACCGTATTGGCCCGAATATAAGACAAACCTGATTATAAGACTACCCCCCTTTTTCCAGATACATCTACATACATATTATACATGTACATGTAGGTACATGTACCTTTTGGAAAAAGGCTTTTTAAAAAAACAAATCTTGTTTTTTCTCAGTAAAACACATTTTGTCTTCAATTATTTTCATATTGCATATTTTTCCTATTTTAATTTTTGTTTTGAAAGTATGGTAAAAACTGGTAAAATGTATCATTTAAAAAAGATACACTTTTTGATATACCATTAAAAAGAAAAAAACAGGTAGCCCGTCTGAATTAGGACATTTAGGCTATCCATCTAATAGTAGCCTACCAAAATCTTATTAACAGTAGAAGTTAAATCTTACTGTAGACTTCAAATCTGGGTACTGTCTTACATTTTAAAATCACAAAGGGAGTTTGGTCCCATCAGGCTAACGTGACAGTCACGACTCATTCAGCTGTAAGTTTTCTTTTTCTTTAGTTTTTTCTCGCGATCTTTACAACGCGCATTACATTACGTATTTCATGGCACACTTGTTTTATGTGTATTTGGCGCCACCTATTGTTGTGGGTGTATTATTGACATGTCAAAGTCTAGACCCTGAATATGAGACGACCGCGTTTTTTCAGATGTATTTCCAAGAAAAAAACACCGTCTTATATTCGGATCAATACGGTATTTGCATTACCTGATCAAAAGTAGAAATTGGGAGTCGACTCCTCAACTGTGAGTAGCTGTAGTAGTAGTGTCGACTCTAGCACAGGAATTGACTCTTCTTGTTGTGAAATTACTTACTCATTCAGTTGAGTGCACTGTGTCAGTGAAGAGTGAACTAGTGGGTTCGAGTCCACCTAAGTCGAGTCCAAGTCAAGTCCGAGTCCCAAACAGCCGAGTCCGAGTCCAACGAAACTCTATTATTTATTAGTATCTTAACATCTTAAGTATCTTAACATCTCTATTGCGTCTTGCAATTTAGATATTTGATTAATAATTAATGTCCTGCTTTGCCTAGCAAACTTAAAGTCATGTAACAGAAGTTATGGCTGAATTAATTTGGGTATTGTAACATATTTCAGTGAAACAGGTTTTAGAATGTGAAAAATTAAAGGGCGGGACTTGACTTTATTAATCATTAAAGTAAAGGTATAATTTCAAGAATAGGAGTAAGTATCTTGGTGAATGGGACCTTAAGAGCACAAAATGCACCTTTTATCTAAATAAAAAAACAGTTTTATATGATTTTTAATGAAATATCAATTTTGAATAATCAAAATTAGTTTGTGTCTGCTTATTCTATTCATCAGTGTTTGAACCATTAAAGAAGAAACTGCATTTTAATTTCTGGGTAAAAAAAAAACGAAAAATGAATGGACGCCAAAGTACACAGACCCCTTAGACAGGGTATTTAGAATTTTTTTCTTGGATGAAAATGAGGCTGTGAGGGATAAACCTAGTCTGTACTATGCAAATATTTATTTTCTAAGATGTTAGAAAAATTATTATTTTTAAAGCTAGAAACTGTCACTAATACAAAAGCAAAAAATAATAAACTAATGTAATAAAACATTCTCAAGTTTACTGAAGGCAAGTACGTTTTTTTTTAGTTTTTTTAAGTTTTTCAGATAGTAGTAAAGGCTTCTAGAAATAGCCTACTACAGACATTTCATGAAGTAATAAATGTAAAATTAATCTTCACTGTATACATTAAATATAGATGAGTCTTATTAAAGTTAATAAGTGATTCAGTCAAGAGCAGTGAGTGATTTTCTCCTTTTCTTTTGTTTGATTAACATTTATGACGCAGTCGGTGGCTGCAGGTTTACGCTGTTGCTTTAAGATCTGACGCATAGATCAAATATTTTGACACATCTGTATTTCTCCCAACTGTTCAAGTTCACTTAAGACAAAACTGACTGCAATTACATGAATAGTCTCCAAGATGGACATTTTGACATAACCTTTTGTGTAAGTGTGTAACAATAACAGAACTTAAGAGAAATTAAGTGAAAGAACGCGGCATTTGCACGCTGACTGAGAGGCGCATTCTGTGAGCGCGCTTTCGGTGTGTGAACACAGAAATCAGTCGGCTTTTTTCAAGTACTGGACAAGACTTAAATGCATTGACTCTCATTGACCCCAACTCTAGAGTGAACCAAAATGAAGCCAATTCAGACACTGACTTATTACACCTGGTATCAGAGAGTTTGCACATAAACAACTTCGTCACAGACTTTTATCTTGTTTAGAAAAAAAAACAGTCATAACTTTACATTACATTGAAATTATAGGCTACATACCTCCTCTTGTAGTTTCATCCATGTTATATTAGGACATAATCATTAAATTAGTCATAGTAAAAACAAATTAATGAATTTATTAAAAAAACTGCAAAACAGAAAAAAACTGATTAGTGAGTACATCATTGTATTGTCACGCCCCTGGACTGTCTGTGTGTGTTTCTCTCCCCATGTACTCTCTGTGACCTAGTTTTCCCTCTTGTTAATCATGTCATTTAGTTCAGGTGTGTCTTGTTAATTGTCCTCATTTCCCCGTGCTTTTAAGTCTCAGTCTGTGTCGGGTCTCAGTACGTCATGTTCGTGTGTCACCAGCCATTCCTTGAGTGAATTTCCCCTGTGTTCTGGATTGCATTAAAGCCTGTTCCTTGATCCATGTCTCCGTGTCGTTCTTTCCGACACACTTCCTGACAGAAGACCCGACCGACAAAAGAGGTATATTGCGTGTTCCCCTCCATTTGTGTTCCGTGTTTTGTACAGTGTTTTGTTTTTTTCCCCCTATGGATCCCCTCGCTGCTAAATTCACCGCCCTAGCCCGTGAGGACCTTCCCATCTTGGAGTATGTGGTTGAGTTCAACCAGCTCGCCAATTTAACGGCATTCGACGACGCTGCGCTGAACTCACTGTTCTGGATCGGGGATAATTACCATCGCCCCGTTGACCTCCCAGACACCACTGGACTGAACTGGAGCGAGGCGATCATCCGGTGTCTGGAGAGCGTCTGACCCGGACCAAGAGCACAGCCAGACCCAGAGCCCAGCCCCCCATCACCCCGCTGCACGGAACGCAAGCCCGAGCCCACCAATGACGCAGAGCCCGAGCCCGCCGCGACCGGCGAGCCATCGCCGCATGGCGCGACAGAGCTGAGGATCGCCACGGAGCCGGAGCTGCTAGTGACGTCAGACCAGGTGCGAGAGCCAGCTACAACGCCCGCCACGAGGGAAAAAGCCGTGAACAGCGTGGAGAGGAGCTCCGCCCACTGCACCATGGCTGAGGGTGAGCTTATTGTGTATCTGGGACTGCTGGATTTTGAAGGGGACCTAATAGACTGGGAGGCAGTTATATATGCGGACATGCCCATTCTCCTCCCACCTTTCTCTGACTTTCCAGTCTGCCAGCACTGTCGTTCCCCTGTCTGATGCGCTCCCAGTGCTGGGAGTCGCAATTTGGTGTGTGTGGGCAGCGCACACCAGCCCTGAGATCCCGGAGGCTCAGAAATGCCCATCCACCCACCCACTCCTGCATCCTCCACCGCTGTCGTCTGGCAGCCCCTCTGCTCACCCTCAGCCCATCTGTTCGGTGCGAGCACCGCGGGTCTGCCAGTCTCCATCGTCGGCGTGGCTGGAGAATCCCTTGCCTCTGCCTCCAGCATCTGAGTCCCAGACTCCGCCTCGGCCCGTCGACCACAGCGACTCCACCATGGCTCCTAGCTCCCTCCTCTCCGCCATGGCCCAGCAGTCCACTGGCTCCGCCGGGCTCCCTCGTCCCTCCGGCTCTGCCTTGGTCTCTCGTCGACCATCCGTCGCCTTGGGACTCCACTCCTCCGGCTGCGCCTCGGCCTTCCGGCTCTGTCAGGCTCCTCCTTCCCTTCGGCTCCACCTCAGTCCTCTGTCGCACCAACTCCACCGCGGCCTTCTGGATCTCCGCCTCAGTCGCCTTAGCCATCTGCTCTGCCTTCTGCTCTGCCTCTGCTCTACTATTTTTAAGCTCATTCTTTGCTCTTGTTTTGTTAAACCAGAATCCCAAATGAGGACCCATCTGGGCAGTCTGTCATCCTGTCCTCGGCTGAATTCAGGCGAATCATGGTGGAATCTCATGTTCCTAGTGAAGAGGAGAAGGCAGCTGTGCTGGAGGCCCAACGCCAAGCCCGTGAGGAAGCCATGGTGAGCCATCTCAAAATCTCTCCTTTTTTTCCCTAATTACATGTTTGAACCCCAAATGAATGCATGGTCACTTCTGCATTTAATATAAGTAACTTCTTCTAGTGTAGTGCAGTATTTAAAAATTAAGCACAAAATTAAATCTTGAGGAAGTCTCCCACTACAGGACAAAGCAGTATTGATACGATCCACCTTTACACTAAATGTATTTAAAACTTCTGAAAATGTAATATATTACATTTTATTACATTAATGTAATATACTACAATGTTATGTTTACTACAGTTTTTTTTACATTTATCAGCCACCACATTAAAACCACACAGGTAAAGTGATGATTAACATTGATTATATTGTATTGTTTCAATGGAATCTGTCAAGGGGTGAGATATATAGGCAGCAAATCAACATTCAGTTCTTGAATTTTATGTGATAGGAACAGGGAAAATGGGCAAGCAAAATTATCTGAGGGACTTTGACAAGGGCCACATAAGGATGGCTAGATGACTGAGTCGGAGCATCTACAAAACAGCAAGTCTTGTAGGGTGTTTCCAGTGTGCATTGGTTTGTACCTACTAAAAATGGTGCAAGGAAGGACAACCGTCAGGGTCATAGATGCTCACAGCACATTAATGCATGTGGGAATTGAAGACTAGCACGTCTGCACCAATCAAACAAAACAGCTACTCTAGCTCCAATTTCTGAAAATCTTAATGCTGGTCATGACAGAAGACACAGTGCATTACAGTTTGCTGTGTATGGGTCTGCGTAGCTGCCCATGCTGACCCGAGTCCACCTCCAAAGGAACATGATAAAAGAGATCAAGGTCTTCCCTTGGGCTCTAAATTCCCCAAATCTCAATTTGATCTATGGGATTTACTGGACCAACAAATCCAATCCATGGTGTCCACACCACCTCTTAATTTGCAGGATTTAAAGGACCTGCTGCTAATGTCCTTTTACCAAATACCACAGGACACATTTGGATGGTTTTGTGGAGTCCATGCCTCGACACATCAGAGCTGATTTGGCAGCATGAGGGAGACCTACACTATATTGGGCAGGTGGTTTTAATGTTGTGGCTAATCAGTATTCATAATATGCTATATTATGATACAAGTAGTTGTGTTCAACAGTTATTAGAATATGACAGAGTTTGCTACTACCACAGTTTGCTATATGGGAGAATACAACAGAAGCTCACGGAACACTGAGGTTTCATCAGAAATATGTAGCCAGTCAACTTGCATAAAGCCCTTTGTTCAGACCAGTCTTGTAGATAATTTCGACCTGAGGTGTACAGTCTATTTTGGGTCTTTATTGCAGTTTATTTTAATCCTTTTGAACTATTTCAACAAGTAAGTGGTACATTTTCAAAACTCCAAACGGATCACATGTAAAACAGCTAGTCATTCTTTAAAAATCTGATCTCATGCTTTGGGATTGTATGTTATTTCTTTCCACATAATCGTTGTTTATAGCTTACACACAATGCAAGAAAGCTTGATTTTAAAAACTTTTAAGCAATCATTCAGTAACAAACATTCAGTAATTAGATACTAAATAGAACAAATAAACAAATTACAAAAAATAGCACAAATAAATAAATCAGAATAAATTATACAAGTGAAATAAGGCTTTTTAGGTAGGTCACAATATTCAGGAACAGAAATTGAATAATGTAATCAAATGTAAAACAACACTGGATAGGCGCTTGTGGAAAAGAATGTGACATTGTGAATTCTGTTTGTTGTGTAATTGTGATTGATGTGATTAAGTGTTAGTGGGTTAAACTTTGATTGACATTTTTTGAGCTGGGAAAATTGTAAACCTCTTGTAAATTTTGCACATATATTGCAGTTTGTTATTTTTTGTTATTTTCCCGGTGCCCTAATTGCCCCACAAGACCAACACATAAATTCCAGAATTTATTTTTTTTGCCCAACATTTTATATTGTCCACAGAATTACATACACACACTACACACATGGCCACTACCCCTTCTTCACCTTCGACGTCTGTGGAAATTGAACCCCCCCCAGACATTGCAACTCCAGTCTGGCAACCTGTGCACCCAAGACTAGTTCCTCCACCTCATGTTTCCACCTTCCCTTTCACGCCCACTCAGTTCAGCAGTCCCCATCCCAGGTCTCAGGCGCACTTTGCCACCGCACCTCCAGGTGGGACCGCATCATTTCAGCCTGATCCTATGCAACTTTGCACCTCCACTGAAACTTCACCCCCTTCCTCAGTTTCACAGCATCGCCTGCCAGGCCACCTTCCCACTCCTGGAAAGGACATTTATCAGCTTACTGCCCATGTACAAGGAAACTGGGATCATTTATTTGACCGGCTGAAACGGCAAGAGGTAGCTGTGAAGCAACTCACCCAAGAATCGGAAAAATCAATTTCCCTGCACGATGCAAAGCTGGCAACACTAGCTGTAAAAATGGAAACTAGCCATCAGCAAACCTTGGACAGGATAGCTGCCCTTAAACAGGAGGAGGAGGGAAGCACAGATCAACTGATTAAAGCAATGAAGGTGATGGTGACAGGAGAACTCCAAGAAAGCGAAGGTACCTTAGTCTCTGAGGTTCGCTTTATGGTGGAACAAGTTCACGGATACTGGAGCAAGTTATACTCTTCTCCATGAGAGCTTGTGGAAGGAAATTGATTCCCTGGCCAACCTCCATCCCTGGACTTTTGGCCCACTCTATTTGGCCAATGGAGAAGCCGAAGTGCCTTTAGGATGGACAGATGTTCAGATCACACTTCACAACAAAGACTTTCCCACTCAGGCTGCCATTCTCACCTCCAAAGCCCTGGCTTACTCCGTAGTCTTGGGCCTGGACTTCATCTTTTCCAGCGGTCTACAGATAAATGTAGCTTACCAAAAATATGCATTCAAGTCAAAACTCTGTGACGAGTATCCTTTTCAACCTGGACATGCCAGCGTTCCCAATGACAGACCCCAACATCTGAAAAAGAACATGAAGAGTTTCTAGGATTTTAAGCTCACTATCCTCTTTTAACAACCATGGGTTGTTTTTTCCTGGGGGGGAGAGTGTGGCGTAACTGGGAAAATGAAACCAAAACAATTGTCCTGACCGCCAGCGAATAGGAACAGGAGCCTAATTTGGGAAGGAATTTGATATGTCATCCATGTTGTATTCTGAATAAAATATTGAAATTTTGCAGAAATTGCATTCTGTTTTTATTCACAATTTGTACAGTGTCCCAACTTTTTTGGAATCGGGTTTGTATAAACAAATACAGATTAATCCTTAAAATTAAAGTCACAAAGGTTACTCAGTCAAAAGCAGTGATTTGTCTTATGCTGTTTAATTAACATGGACAGCAGCAGGCTGTTGTCACTTTAAGAACAAATGCATGGATCCAGTATACTGTTATACATAAGTTATCTTTCAAAACCAATTTGCTCCTTGTCAGACAAGTGACTCTGTGTGTGCACACTTTGGGTGTGAGCGCACAGAAATCAGCTTGAGTCATGATTAGAGTTCTCTTGAAAAGACACCGTTTGTGAAATTACAGTCTCTCAGAACATTTTCAAAATACTGATTTCATCTGATAATTGATACTCATTCGACCTACTGTACATGCTTTTGTGAATAAATGTTTGCAGGAATTTCCTGCATTATAAGTGTATAAATGATGAACCTGCGGGAATTAGTAAAATTATGCACAATAGCTACAATCAGATGACATGGGAGCGA
Source organism: Sinocyclocheilus grahami (assembly GCF_001515645.1). NCBI lineage: Eukaryota > Metazoa > Chordata > Actinopteri > Cypriniformes > Cyprinidae > Sinocyclocheilus > Sinocyclocheilus grahami. Next base: position 95,492 of record NW_015505546.1, read on the forward strand.
TCCAAATCCAATATTGTGCATTATGGTTGTTACTGTAAAGCTCCAAAAAGGACAAAAAAACTATTATAAATGCACCATGAACATTTTCCTGCACTGTATTCTAGGTCTTCTGAAGACATTCAACAGCTTTGTTAGAGAATATTATGCTTTTAAATTTATGTTGACTGAAAATCTTCTCAATGCTGCAGCTGTCATTCTCCATTGCAGCATTCAAACAGTGTGTCCCATTCAGTTAGGACAGTGAGCACAGTAAAACTCTCTCCGAGATGTTTCAGTGTTCCCATTATTAAGCATAATCTGAACATAAAGGTTTTGTTTGAAAGAACTGTTATCTGTAGTCCCATTAAAAAAGTGCATGATGCATTCCAAAGAAACACTGTTTATATTGTGTTTGTATTTATGTAGTAATAGCTGTTTCATAAATGCATTGTTCATTAGATTTTAAGAACACTGATACTCTTGCAACACAAATAGTAATTGCAGTTTTATTTTATTTTTTAGAATTAATATTTTACCAGACATAGCAGTGGCACCTACACATACATATATGTATAAAATATTTAATGTATTAACCATATTTAAGCAGTGTTAATGTGGTAGATATTCTAAACTGATCAAAATAAAAACATGAAATGATATCACCTTATGTGGTGTGCGTCTGGGCTAAAGCTGGGCTAAAGTTGCACTTGAACACACCAGGAAAACAGCTTTGTTAGAGAATATTATGCTTTTAAATTTATGTTGACTGAAAATCTTCTCAATGCTGCAGCTGTCATTCTCCATTGCAGCATTCAAACAGTGTGTCCCATTCAGTTAGGACAGTGAGCACAGTAAAACTCTCTCCGAGATGTTTCAGTGTTCCCATTATTAAGCATAATCTGAACATAAAGGTTTTGTTTGAAAGAACTGTTATCTGTAGTCCCATTAAAAAAGAGTGCATGATGCATTCCAAAGAAACACTGTTTATATTGTGTTTGTATTTATGTAGTAATAGCTGTTTCATAAATGCATTGTTCATTAGATTTTAAGAACACTGATACTCTTGCAACACAAATAGTAATTGCAGTTTTATTTTATTTTTTAGAATTAATATTTTACCAGACATAGCAGTGGCACCTACACATACATATATGTATAAAATATTTAATGTATTAACCATATTTAAGCAGTGTTAATGTGGTAGATATTCTAAACTGATCAAAATAAAAACATGAAATGATATCACCTTATGTGGTGTGCGTCTGGGCTAAAGCTGGGCTAAAGTTGCACTTGAACACACCAGGAAGACTACAGCCAATTACCAATTCAAATAGGGAAACCAAAACTAGCACTGCATACAAACCGTAAGCAAATGCTTGTTTGCCATTTTGAGTATCAATTATGTTGATCAGGTTATTCATTCCAGATAGATCATGTCGTCATGAAAATATTTACGTATTGTAATGCTCCGGTAGATGACGTAAAATTAGAACAGCCTTTTTTTCTGTGCTGTCTTGACTTCTTTGCTTGTTTTCATCACTTTTGCTTTTATTCTTGCTCACTGACTTGTTCGCTAAACTGAACATCTAATACTCTCTCATCGACGGCACCAAAGAACACCGATTCAATAAGCTTAATTGGACAAAAAGCCCCTGATGTGGTCCAACTGTTCCGACTAGTGTCAACAATGTGGTTTTTAACAGTGGCCTGACATTGGTCGATGGCCAACCATCGACTTAGTGTGTCAGGGCCTTTAGAGTTTAAAGAGAATTAAAGAAAACTTAACACATGTGGCACAAAACAAACCAGCAAAAATTAAATGAAAGAGAACACATGAGGAACAGGTGAGAACAATTAACAGAATGAGTACTAGACAATGGCTAAATAATGGGGCGTGGCCAAGGAAATCAAGGAGGCGGGACAGTGGAGCACATGACATTACAAAGGATGCTCCTTTCAGAGGTCGCATTCGCCATGTACGTCATCAAGGTTGTCTCATTTCAGAAAAGTAGCCATTATAAAAATAGGCTTGTTTGAAGATGAGCAAATTCTGTGCAGAATCGATCACCGGTGATCACCGCGAGATGCATGCCGGTTAGAAAAGTGTCCGACTTACTTCCGACTTGCTCTGATGTCATGCTGACGTGTGCAAAAAAAACTCTTGCGACGGCGAGGCGGCTGTGTCGGATTATGCAGTCGAGCGCAGTTGCTCTCCACCGACTGCGCTGATCAAAAGCATGATGGGAAACGACTGACTGACGACACAGATTAATGTTCATTGGTTCAGACAACTGTGATGCTGTGTTCTCGTCTAAAATTATTTATTTTTATCTGATTTCATATGATTATGTATTTAAATTATGCATGAATGTTCCCAAACACTATGACAGCGCAATCTCTGTTTGAGATAATGTGATTGTTGTCATATTTCTATAAAAATCTAAAGTACATGTTTGTATTAAAGTAAAAATGGATGATAAATACACCGTTCGTATGGAATTAAATAGCAAGCACTTTGAGTGTCTTGTTCATCATATTTATTTTCATATAAAAGCAACAGAACTGAAATTATATCATGTTTATTAGCAACACAGCATGTAAGTGAGAATAACGCGATATCCGCCTTTGATCTCGTTGGTATCTGTTCACTTCTAGAGGTCAGAACTGTCCGTCTTGCCTGCGCTTATTTCACTCCTCCCCTCACTGCAGCCGCCTACTCTCGCCAACATTTCAGGCAAGGCAAGGTGCATCTCAAACAAGCTTAATAATAGTGATGCAAAGTCCGATTAATTTCCGCGAACCGGTTCTTTTCGGACAGATCGGCTCATTGAACCGGTTCAAAAAGCCGATTCATCGGTTCCTGACATCAAGCAATAACGTCTTTACGCATTTCTTTTCTAACAACTCAGTGCCATGTTGTATCAATGAAAAATTCAAATAAGTCATTTGTGTCAACGCATATTGAAACATTCAAAAATGAAAAAGTTATTTGTGTGAAAGCATATTGCTGATTATTGCCATATAATTTACTTAAGTTAATGGTGTTTGTGGTCACAGTTTCATTCGCGGATCCTCAGATACGACTGACTGAGCAATATTGACTAGTCTACAACTTGGATAAGATTCCTAAACGTTTCGCACCTACAGCACACATTACAGACATTGGTGCACAAACGCGGATATGTTCTACATGTCTTACAGTATAAAGAATGAATAAACTACTTGATTTCGCTTAAAGGGGTCATATGATGCGATTTCAAGTTTTCCTTTCTCTTTGGAGTGTTACAAGCTGATTGTGTATAGATAAGATCCCTGAAGTTGCAAAGACTAAAGTTTCAAAACCAAAGAGATATTCTTTATCAAAGTTAAGACTCTGCCACGTCCCTCTAAAACGGCTCGTTCTAACATGCCCCCACATATCTACCTCACTATGTGGAAATATTAGCATAATGCCGCCCAAATGTTCACACAAAGAAAGAAGGCGTAGTTTCAGTAACCGCAGTTAGTGTTGAAGCAGCCATGTCAGGGAGACGCTGTGTGTTTCTAGGCGAAAGTAAAAGCACTTTATTTGGCCTTCCGAAAGTAGATGCATTTAGGAATCTTTAAGATTACTTACAACAGAACAGCAATGCATTTTATGGATGACCGTTTTGTGAACCTAGGAGAGGAGGTAATTCTGACTTTGCTATGAAAATCTGGCACTTCTGAATCAGCTACTGTTTTGTTATTAGTTTAAGTATTTGCTATTGACTGTTCAAATGCGGAGTTTTGTGCATTGTGTGTGTGTGTGTACGCGAGCGAGAGAGAGAGCACATTTACAATGTGTCTGCCACATTACTTTTATGGATATTCCATATATAGCAACCAAAGCGTCTCAACTGAAAAAAAAATGACTCTGATGCACTCACATGTAGGCATTTTCAGCAGATAACTTGCCGTTTTTAGGTGGCTAAAAATGCTTTGGTGGACGCTTTTTTGTGTTCTGTGTGTATGGCCCCAACAATGTTCGCTGGCTGTCTTCCATGCACTGCTATTTTCTTCAAGATATGTGAATTTAGTTGTTGCCATTTTGTCAGGATGCTGCAGAGCAGAGAAAAGCACAGATACGTCAGGCAGACCTGTCTCGGCAGAAGAACCAGAACCTCAGTGAGCTCGAGGCAGAGGCAAGGGACCGGGCTCAGTACCTGTTGGAACGGGCCAACACCCTGAGAATGGAACAAGAGGACGAAGTCAAGAAGCTCAATGAGGTAGATAAGACCACAATGAAAAGCCAAACCATAGCTGCATCACATTTCGGAGGCTGTGTCCTCCGGAGGTCGCATTTGTTGGCCGCATACATCGAGGCGGTCTCATTTATTAAAAGGAAGTCATGTTTAAGAAAAGTTTAGCCATGAGACCTCCTCAGTGACATATGTGACCAACAAATGTGACCTCCGGAGGACGCAGCCTCGGAAATGAGGTGCAGTGCATGACCTACTTACTGTTATGTTGCCTACATGCAAATGTTGCCTTTGCCTTCGTTGCCTGCAGTTAATTCAAGAAGTGCAGTGCCATGTTGTCCGGGATGTGCAGATTCAGGAGAAGAAACTGAACAGTGCAGAGTGGCTGGAGGAAGAGAAGAGACTGGATGCCATGATGGAGGTGGAGCGTCGCCGGGCCTTAGAAACCCAGGAACAAATTGAACAGCTGCGAAAGCAGCAAAGGATTAAGTAAGGATGTTCATGCTCTGTATTCTGTATACTCTAAATACAACGCACTGTAACCTATGGTTGATGTGTGGGTGTTATTAAAGTGGGAAGCTGTGCATCCTGGACCAGATCCAGATGTGTCTGGAGGAGAAAATGCTACAGGATGAGTTGAAGGAGCAGGAGGGTCAGCAGTTGTTGGAAAACATGGAAAGGATGCAGATGGAGGAGCTCAAGGTACATGCAATGAATCTCTAGATCAGTTCAAATTATGAATAGTTTAATAAAATAATTATAAATAGTAACTCGCATAGATAAGTGTGTGTGAGTACATCTCTGTGTGTGATATTATCACAGGTCATTGAAAGGAAGAAGGAGGAGCAGAGGAATTTACTTCAAGAGATTCAGAAGATGAATGAAGAGAATTTGCTTACTAAAGAGCAGAAAAAGGAAGAAGAGAGATTAGCAGATCTGCGAGCTGTAGAGTATACACGCAAGAAATTGGTAAGAAAAGCCTTTAATGGCTTTCTCTCTATCTTGCTTCTTTCGTCACCCGCCACTGTAATCTTAAACTAGGCCTTTAAAATCAGAGGCAGACTCTTGATGCAATTTTTGCATTTTTTATTTAAATCAATTTCTTTATAAAACACACAACATAAAAGGAAAAATATTAAAATAACAGATACACAATAACAGAACAGAAAAAATGAACAAACAAACAAAAAGGTTTTACATGTAATTATGTGTAGTGTGAGTGAGGTTGTGTTGTGTGTGCAAAAAAAGTGAAAAAATCTTCCCACACTGTCCCACAACTAATCAAAAATCAAAATGAACAGCACAAAAAAGAGAGAGAAGACAAATGTATCTTCTGCAAAAAGAGAAGATATATTTATACCAGGGTGACTATGAACATGAAATTGTCCAACCAAGACTTTCACAGCACTATAAATTTGAGGTAATACAAAGGCCAAATTCCCTTAATCATCCACCACAACAGAAAAACCACATGAAATTCACATGTGAAATATGTGAAACATATGGGGTTTTTTCTGTAAGGGAATGAGTAAAACCAAAGAAAATAGTTATGATGTTCAGCAAAAGATTGTTGAGCCTAGGCCTGTCTTATTGCGATTATTTGATATAACCGTGGTTGTTTCAGACACCCGCGATTATTGTGCTTTTTATATGAGACAAGGGGGAGTCATACACCAAAAGAATCAAAATAGCCTATACAGGGCTCTAGACTCATCCTTCCCACTGGTCGTTCTTTTGCAACTAACTTTCTCAGCTGGTCGCACGAGCATATGATTTGGTCGCAATATTTATTTTATTTTTGTTTGCGCTACAGCATGGGATTATTCAATGCATGCTGATTAACTTTTATCATAGTTTATAGTTTTATGGAAACGAAAGTGGTTAACATTCAACCCGTTCTTTATCATCAGTAGTATTATTTGTGATTTGAATTTTGTGAATGGGAGTTTCTCTTTTGCTGTGTTAACCCGCGGAAAACACTGAGGAATCAAATAAATAAATAAAAGAGAGCCTCCATAGCGTAATGTGTGGTAAACAGCAAAGATACGTTTTTCAAAAATGAAAACAAAAAGAAAAGTAAAACTAACGGTGACAGTGCTTGCATGCTTTTGTAAGAATACAAATAGTGAACAGAATAAACATGTTTAAATTTTATAATGCGCACCAAAGATATTGTTTTTGCTGCTAAATTATACAGTCAGCTAGTTTAATTTCATAGCTTATATATTTTTATTCAAATGTAGTTTTTCCTCTGTAATGAAGAAGTGAGTATTTAGTGGATTGCGTTTAACAAAGGGTTTAAAAGAGTGACCATTAGTTCCACGAACACAGTATTGATATTCTGTAGTGGTGTAGAAAAAAACGTAGTGCTGGTGTTGGATCGCTATTGGCCAATTCTTAGAATTTGGAACACTCTATGTAATCTTATACTGCAAAATAATAACTCAAAAAGATTAAAAAATAACATCATAATTATTTACTGAACCCTTAAATTAATCAATTATATAATGAAAGCCATAAAAACTGACAGTTAATCGGCATAATCGCCAAAGCCCTAAACAGACAATTAATCGCAATAACCGTGACTATTTTTAGACAATTAATCGTCAGCCAAATTTCATAATCATGACAGCCCTAGTTGAGCTTCACAAAATACAAAGTGGCTGTAAGAAAACAGCTAAAGCACTGAAAATGCCAATTTCCATCATCAGGGAAATAATGAAATAGTTCCAATTAACAGAAAATGGTATGAATCTGCATGGAAAAGGACAAGGCTATATTGTATTAATGCAAGGTGAGGAGGATAATTTGAGGGGTCAAAGGCTCTCCAAGGATCACAGGTGGAGAATTGCAGGAAATAGTCGAGTCTTGTGGTGATGTAGGTCATTTGTAATTAAAAAAAAAAAAAAAAAAGTTGTTTGGGAGGTTTTTATTTTTATTTTTCAAGAAAAATAAAATACTCTGCTCTTATCTAGAAACAAACTTCAGTATACTTAAAACGGTATATGGGAGTAGGTTCTATGGAAACTAAAAAATTAGCTTTTTGTCAGCAAACACTCAAAAAGGGTTTGGTGCACACAGCGATTAAAAAAAAAAGTACCCCATGAGTACACTTAAATATACTGCTGTATTTTTAATGTTGTGGGCCAATTTTTCTGCCAAAGGTCCTGGACATCTTCTTCAGATACAATCGTGGCACCCTTTGTACATAAGAACAAAAAAAGAAGCCTGTGAAAATAAATCAGCTTTGTTAATCTTTTTCATCTTTTATTTTTTTTAAATCCCTTTTGAAGTACAAGTAGTGTCTGGCCACTGAATATGCTTGATTTTGTTTTTGGATGACAGCAGAGGATTTTTTTTCTTGAAATCCTCCCAAACAGCTTGTGTTTTAGGTGCTGTTTGAAATTTTTTTATATTTTTTTTTTTTGCTTTCTGATCCTAAGACTCAACAATTTTCTGCAATTCTACAGCTGTTATCCTTGGATTCATAAGATTTCCTGTTTATTGGAATTTCTTCATTATTTCCCTGATGGTGGAAATGGGAATTTTCAGTAATATTTCAGTAATTTTCCTTTACTTACAGCCACTTTCTATTTTGTGAAGCACAACAATCAGAGCTATTCTTTGGTTTTACTCATTGGCACCAATAATTCTGACCACGATTGTATATACAGGTACAGTACAGTATGACAAGGGTGTTTCTTTCATTGTTTTGTTTTCTTCAGTTCTTGATTTGTTAATATATACATTTACATGTATAATAATGTACACAATATGTATGATTAAATCAGTCATATAATGTGAAATCAAAATTTTCCTGATCTTTTTTGAAGAATAAAATAATTTATAAACTATGTAGACTTAAATAAGTCAAAACTCTTTTAAAAATAGAATAGACATGATTGAAAATCAGATTCAAAAACGTCTCTTTCTGAAATCTGTGACTTTGTGAAGATGTTTTATGGCTTCATATATTAACACATTTATACCTGCCTATTCTGTATTTAGCCACCACATAGGCCCAGACAGCCACAGTGAAGTAAGGAGATTCTAGGATAGATACTGTAATGGTTATTGTGTTCTGAACCTTATGCTGATGAATAATTAATGAGACTGATTGGGGGACGAGGAACACCTGGGGTAAGATGCATATTCAGAGATTGTTTGGAAGCAGATGCTTAAGAAGAGCGAGGAGAGCGGATGAGCATGTTTTTTTGTGTCTGTTTAGGTCACAAACAGTGAGGATGAGGGGGCACTTATTCTATTGGGCGAGGAGTATCGTTCATATTTGTTTAGGGCCGCTGATGATGAAGGTTGTGTGTGTGTAGATAGGGACAGGGTGGTAGGAGTGCTGCTGTTCCTCAGTCTGACGACATTATCGTAATGTGGGGACCTGTAAGTGTAAAGCTAATGTACATTGCCCTGTTCCGAATCAGATGTTTACATAAAACTATTATAGCATTCAGACCTCTAAATGATCTACTGGCTTTTCACCACTTCCAAATTGGTTGTGTTCATGAAATTGAGAAGTTCATACCTTTTAATATGATGTGAAACTATAAATAATGTGTTGTTTATTTCTTTTTGATCTCTTTCAGGCTTTAAAGGGGTCATGAACTGAGAAATCAAAAGTCCTTTGATCTTTTGATTAGTGATCGACCGATATTTATATTTTATAACCGATACTGATACCAATTATTTGCATGTTTATGTGCCCGATAACCGATATGCAGAACCGATATTTATTTACTGTTATAAAGTAAAAAAATTTGAAATGCCTGCTGACAGTGCAGTTTATCTATGCATTTACACAGAATTATATTCAAACTGCAATCGCTCGTGGAGATAATAAATAATTAATTTCCATAGAGTTGTATCTATTTAGATGTTTATTAGCTAAATAATGGTCATATAGTAAATGTTAATACAATTTAGGGTGTTTTAAACAAGTGAATCTTGTTAAAAGTTACATGCGGTGGCCGTGCTGGAGCATTTCCTGAGCATCAACCCGGTGAGTGAACAGCAGCAATATGAAAGCGGCTTCACGAGACTAATGATGAGCATAGACAACAGACAGAGAATTAAATTTAGCGTTTTTATTTCCAAAATGCTCTCATTCATGGCTGTATTATTTAATTAATGCAAAGTTACGTCTTTATTGGAAGAGGACTTGACGGATTATCTTACATGACTCTGTGAGTTCGTCTCTATTTCTTCGAGCCAAGCTGCATAAATTGCATATCAGGCATTTATGTAATACATCTCATTTATGTATTAATGGCTGTTATGTTAAATAAAGTTTACGAACTACAGTAAATCAAGTACCCGTGCACGCCGTTGTTGTTGTCTTGTTTCCCCTCAGATGCGCTGCAATGGTGATCCTGTGCGCAATTCTCAAAACATCTACAAGATGGCGGCGTTTATCGGTGAATCCGATATTACAAAACCGATATCCGATTATTGTAAAATGCTTAAATATCGGGAAAATATTGGTAAATCGATATATCGGTCGATCTCTACTTTTGATATATAACAGGTTATTGTACTATAAAAACATCCTGTAAGTTTCAGAACTCAAAACTTTCTTTTCTTTTCTGTCTTTTTCTAAAAACAGCTTATATTGAAGCCACACTAGACTTTAAGCATGCAAAATGTCTATGGACATTGCAACATTTGTAATATGGTGTCACACTCTGTGGCATCTTTTTTAAAACAATTCAACATATAATACATATAAAATGTAAAAATATGCAGTCTGCTCCATTTTGGAAAATAAATGTATAACACAGTTTCACTGTTCTGTGGTTTGTATGAAAACACATACATGGATATAATGATGCATGGAAAAGAAACTGTCAGATGTCTTAGTGAGTTTGATTCATAAATTGATAGTTCTTGTTTATTATATGAATGAATGAGCAGTTAAAGGGTTAGTTCACGCAAAAATGAAAATTCTGTCATTAATTACTCACCCTTGTGTTGTTCGAAACCCGTAAGATCTTCGGAACACAATTTAAGATATTTTTAATGAAATCTGAGGGCTCTCTGACTGTCCCATAGACAGCAAGGTAACTACCACGTTCAAGGTCCAGAAAAGAATACCAAGATGATCGACAAAGTAGTCCATGTGACATCAGTGGTTCAACTGTAAAGTTCCGAAGCTACGAGAATACTTTTTTGCGCAAAGAAAACAAAAATAACGACTTAATTCCACATTTTCATCTCTACTGCGTCACTTTGGACGCGCGTTCACGACAGTGAATAAAGTCGTTATTTTTGTTTTCTTTGTGCAAAAAAGTATTCTCGTAGCTCACACGGACTACTTTGTCGATCATCTTGGTACTTTTCTGGACCTTGAATGCGGTAGTTAACTTGCTGTCTATGGGAGGGTCAGAGAGCCCTCAGATTTCATCAAAAATATCTTAAATTGTGTTCCGAAGATGAACGAAGGTCTTACGGGTTTGGAACAACATGAGAGTGAGTAATTAATGACAGAATTTTCATTTTTGGGTGAACTAACCCTTTAAGCACTGATGTAGTTCACAGATTATTCTGCATAATTTTAATTATTAGGGACAACAGATTATTTTTCAAATCAAATTATTTTTGTCAGTATGAGCAAGTTTAAATTATATTTTGATAGGTTGTTCATCTCGTTAAAGATTGAATGCACTAGCTCTGCTGTAGTTTATATAAGAACCCTCTGCAACAGCAGAATGTCGCTACTTTAGAGAAAACCTACTCTTATGGAAATTATATTAATTGTTTTACCATCAATATATATAATCTGTGATTGCATTTTTTTCAAATATACTGTATGCCCAGATATGCAGTCTATCAGTAACATTACAGTGAAAGCACTAGGAACGCACACGAGTGACTTGAAGTACGGAGGCAAATGACATGCAGAGACAAAGTCACTGGAAGGGTGTCATTTGAGAAAGAGAGCCATTTAGGACGAAACAAGGAGGACAGGTAGCAAAGGAGCAGTTACCCTCCACTTATTCACCATGATCAAATGAATTAATACTGAATGTATGAGAATATATCAACACAAAACAAATATCCACCAATATGTTTAAGTAAGAAAGAAAACCCATAGTAGGCTTTCTAAAAAAATAATTATGTAGTCATTTAAAAATATATATTTTAGAAATAATTATTCAGGACCACTCATTGCACAGAAAGAGTGTTTAAAGATTAATTATTCAACACAAAAGAACTGGTAATTCTTAACTTGCACACATAGTACTGATTAAAATACACTGCATCTGGCTGTGCGGTCGCATGCTGTGTAGTCACAAAAGTTTAAATCATATCTGAACATATAGTCAAAACTGTGCTCCCATGCTCTTGATTGGAAATGAACTGAACGACTTTCAGCCTGACAACAGAAGCAGATGCAGTTGGCTTTCCCATCAAAGTTGAAAAGCCACCTTAATCCCAGATGTGTTTTATACACTCTAGGAACGAGAGGCAGGGTATGAAGCTGAGCAGATACGAATCAAGAAAGACAAAGAGAAGGAAGTGGCGCGACTGAGAGCTCTTCAAGAAAGGGACAGAGACCATAAAGCTGAGCAGGTAAAATCTTAAGTCCTCATAAAACTTTACTAATGCATATAATGAGATGTATCCTCTTGTATACCCATGATGGCGTAATACATTTATAGTACCAATTTAATAAAGCATAAAGCTTATTTGTTTCAACTTGGCAATTGATACATGGGCAACTGACCATGTTGGAGGCAGTGCCATTTATTCATTTCTGCATTCAAATAAATGAGTTTTTCTCTGAACTGACAGGATGAGATCAGGGCACGGAGGAACCAGGAAGCGGCTGCAAGGGAATGGAGAAGAAAAGAGAAAGAGCAGACTTTGAGAAAGCTGGATGTGGAAGAGAAGCTAAAGGCTGCTCGTCTGGAGCAAGTCACTCATAAGGAGCACTTGCTGTCCATTAAAGCTGGACGAGAGAGAGCAGAGTTTGAGAGGGTCCTGAGGTACAAACACCATCACATGTATCACATACTATTAGCTTGGTCGTACACATGGCTTTAGATACACAGAGGTCCAGAAACTCAGCTTGCTAGGGTGGTTAGTGGGTACAGGGGCATGGAAAATTTTGATTCACCTTGTCTACATACATGCATTTTACCAACAGTAAAATTAATGAAATATAGCATTTAGGGTTGGAATGGAAAAAAACAGAATGACAGAATGAAAACAGCATTTTCATTTTATGTGATCCCTTCAAATTGTGTGTAGACCAACCATTGAAATTTTAATGTACAAAATTTGCACTTGGGGTTTTCTTGTCAAAAAGAGTTAAATAAAGGAATAAGGAATTAGACTAATAAAGAAAATGGTTAAAGAAATACAATATATTGTAAAATAATGCATTTGATCCATTTGCAGAATATACTGTATTTTTATTTGAATAATCTAAATAACTGCACTAATCACAACCTATAAACCCAACTGTCAAAGCTACACGTTTTATCGTGTTCTAGTGTAGGTCTGAGTATAAAGAGTGAAATTATTGAAAGGCTATGAGGAAACTTGAGCATAAAGTTAGCATACAGTTTTACAATATGTACACAATCATTCTCAATCTTTTGCCTAGTATGCTGAAAACAGTTGAGTATCCCTAGATATCACTGTTGGCTGTTTAATATTTCTATTGTAACAGTTGTCGAATATTAAATGTATAATGTAATTATGTAATGTTAGATCATGTCTCCAGATCCTGTCAGAAATCCTTTTTTTTGTCAGCAAAGTTGTCTAATTCCTAAAACCATTAACAGAAAGTCTTGTCTGCATCATTAGATCTTTCAGTAAACAATAAATGTTTAACTTACATGCATCTCACTTTTTAACAAACTAGTACAGTGTGAAATGATGCAGTGTTAGAATGTTACAGCTAGATGCTTAGCAAGACACCCAATCGTGTTTTTTATGTAAAAGGATTATTATTGTGCTATGTAATAAGCATTACAAAACCCAGTGAGTCAACCTTAATATTAAACAATTACTTCTGTAATCAGAACATTTTACCTTAACTGGAAGAAGGGATAATGGACAAAGATAACATGGAAGACTGTATGCTGTATACTCCTTTTCCAGAGCACAGCAGGACCTCATTGAGAAAGAACGAGAAAGAGAGGATCAACGGCATCAAAAGATCCAAAGGCATGCTGAGGCTGTGAGGCAGCAGGTACGGGAGAGAGAGATGCAGGCCATCACCCAGCGCAGAGAGCTGTTCCGAGAGGGAGAGAGGCTAGAAGAGGAGGCACGCAGTCGCAGAGCACGATTGGACGAGATTAAAGAAAAGAAGCTGAGGGAACTCAAGTATGTCCTTACAGTAAAGTAGACAGAAAAACTATATGCAGAAAATTACATCACTTATAAAAAATGAATGAAAGAAAGAATTATCGATTGCATACAGGACAGAAAACACAGTGGCCTAAGAAGTGTTTAAACACTTACGGCATATTTAAAAAAATATATGAATTTCATTGCATTAGCTACAAAATATCACACCAAGTGGCATTCAGGGCTGTTGGTAATGGGCTTGCAAGTGAGAACAATTCGAATGGCCAAAATGTGTCAATATTTGAACCACAACTCATGCTTTGTGTAAAGGAATTAGTTTTAGTAATTCAATCTGTGGTCCCCTACATGCTGTCCAGATGGGGAAACAGAGGAAGGGAAGTGTGTTTGCTCTATATTTCTGCCATTTGAGTTTTGTAATGTAATCGCAATGACAGAGGTCATGGGAAAGAGAAACAGAGCCTCACAAAAGTTGATTCATGCACTGCAGACTCGGAGGTAATTTGAGTTCCCAGAGGTAATTTGAGGTCATGCAACGTTCTTATAATTATTAACACAATCACTTTTCCACATTTGACCGCAGGGCAGCTGGGCTCTCAGACAAGTACTACAAGGAAGTGGAGCGTAAGGTTCGAGTCCTTCCAGCTGTTTAAACTGATAAAAGGAAGAATTGGAGGAGATCCTCTTAATAAACAAATGAAGAAAAACATTTGTGGTTTGACCAGACATAAAACTGTAAAAATATTTTTGGCCAGTGGATTTGTGGAAAAGATTGCATCATCACTTATGGAAAGAATATAACAAATTAAAGGTTAAACAAAATACGTCAAGGCATGTGTGGTTTTCTCTATCTGTGGCTAACTCGGTATAACTCCTTATATTAGTACTTACTGTATTACAGAAATAATACAAGAATATATCTAAGTGCAAACTGATTGTAATATTTTTGGAAACTTAATTGCATGTTAACTGTAACTAATTGGGAAAAAAGGATTGGCGTTTTAATTAAATGCAATTAGCTGAAATTGCTCTTTTGACCACTTAAATCAGGGATCCTCAAATCTGGACCACGAGATCCACTTTCCTGCAGAGTTTAGCTCTTACCCTAATCAAACACACCTGAGCATGCTAATCAACGTCTTCAGGATCATTAGAAAATCACAGGTAGCGGAGTTTGATCAGGGTTGGAGCTAAACTCTGCAGCGCATTGGACCTCCAGGGTAAGATTTGAGGAACCCTGACTTAAATAGATCTTTATGGAAATTTCATAATTCTATTATTTTTGAAATGTTTAAAGTGCACTGCTGAATCTTCTGAAAAGAATAGGAAAAATTCAAACATACTGTATGTCATTTTCATTTAAACTTGTATGTCATGAATTTTACAATTTTGTATGTTTAAAATATATTAACTTTAATTTCGGAAAACACAGTACAGTTAAAAACTCTAATTAATGCATTCTTTAGTAGTCATTTTGTTAAAATATTATATGCATACAGAGTTTTTTCAAAGCATACTTTTAAGATTTCAAGTACACTGCAAATGCACATTTAATGCAATTAAACACACTTCTTTTTCACAGTGGATATTAGTTCTTACAGTTGTTTTCTATTGTACTAAATACTTTCTATTTGCATTCCCAAAGATAAGGGTTATGAAAGCCTCGGCTCACAAATGTAACCACTTCTCTGTGTACTTTCCTCTGACGGGGACTTTAGTTAAATTTACGTTCAGCGGTTTGATTTAAATAATGTGGGTGTAGATAGCATGCCATAATACATAGGGCATTACATAAATGACAGTGGATATTGTGGATCATAGCGCAACATGATACTCTGAACTTGACAATGTGAATAGTAAAGGCACATTTTTGGATAAACTTCTCCGTGATGACTGATGGTGACGATTGTGAGGGGGACTATGGAGGGAGCAGGGTTCTTGTGTGTCATAATGAACCCATCTGGAATTCACGGAGAAGGGAGGAATGAAAGACAATGTAATTTCCTCTTTATCTTCACCAGAAATGTTACCATGAATCTAGGAAGCTAGGCAGCGACAACAGGAATATCATAGTATTGCTGTTCATATGTTGCAGTTGTGCATGTGTGTGTTCCCCTTTCTCTCTTAACGTTGTAAAACTTGCTGTCTCTTCTTTAAACCGTGCAGATAGTCTACATCTACCTAACACATCTACTATTAAACATTTTTAACTATGCAAGTTATTTAAACTTCATATTAAATGTATGACAAAAAAGTGTATAATATATCAAATATAACAAAATTTTAATTATTCTCTTTATATGTTAACTTGAGCTCTCCCTCCATATCTAGCTTTAAATTAAATCGCAAAGACTCGCCACCCTGGGTCATATTACATAAACTATCAAATTACTTTCTTGAAGTGACCATCGCATGTAACCTTCACTAGCAGTCTTGTGGAAGGGCCCTTCGTGAAAACATTCAGGTGTTCACTTTCATTAGTAATGCTCCTACAGATGATGTTCCCTTCCCAAAGTGCCCTTCAAGGGTGCAAAAATGCCATTTAGAATTTGCCCTGGATCAAACAGTGACACTCTGCAGCTGGTTGCAACAAGTAGTCACAACAATACACAATTATGATTAGCTTAACATGATTATACATGATTTTGTGTTGTTACTGAACACACCACTTTTTTACTGTCAGACCTGTGCGAGCCAGGGCTATCATTAGGCCGTGCTGGGCCAGACCCTGAGACTCGAGGGTAAATTCAAGTTGTGTTTCCACTGCCACAGTGCTACTCTAAAGTATTGGGGCTGTACACTAAGTCAGGGGTGTGTCCTAAAAGGGAGACATACAAAATGTGCAGTGCAGTCGTGATACCCTTGCCCAGTGGTTTTCAAACTTTTTTTAAGAGTGACTTTTTTTTTATACAACTATGCAATCAAGATATAACACATTTTTTTCACCTTGTAAAAGCCTTTGTTGAATTTAAGGAAGGTTGTGTTGCTATTTAAAAAACTGCAACCCTAATGATAAAATACCCAAATTGCCTACCTAGGCACTATTCTATGACGTTTTTTAGTATAAATAGTGCGAGTAGTAAAATTCCAAAAAGAAAAGTGCACTTTAAATACCTGGATGATCATTTAATAATAATTTATGCACTTAGCAGATGCTTTTATCCAAAGCAACTTACACTACATTCAGGCTATACATTTTTTTACCAGCATGTGTATTCCCTGGGAATCAAACCCACAACCTTTTGCGCTGCTAACGCAATGCTCTACCACTGAGCCACAGGATGATGCACTTGTAGCAAATTAGCTTGTTATAATTATTTAAAATTTAGCTAATGGACTTAATATTACAATCAACAAACCTGTTCTCCCAGCAAACACCCGGTGTTAATTGTTTATTAATTCTAAGAAAAGTTTATTTCCGGGGTATGGGAAATATTGTCCTTTTTGTACAATACTACTCAGAGCATGTAGCCAAAATCTGCATGATTAGGCACTCCAGTTATAAGCAAAACAACATACAACCTTGACGAGACTTTATTAACTAACACTTAAACTATTCTAACACACACATGTACATGCATACAGTTTAGCAATGGAAAGAGAGCTTAAGCAGAGTACAGGAATGCAAGACGTTATAGTATTGTTTGAGATTCAGCAGATCAACAGCCTTGAGCAAACCATCAGTTTCTTAGTTGTAACACATGCTTCTTTAAAAAGGGGTGGGGATACTTAATGGATCAAACAATGAGACTAAGTTTGATACTTACATGCCCATTTGAATGAAAGTGTCCTGATGCAGTTTATTGAGGCTCCAGTTGATCTTGGCTGATGTTGTCTTGATGAGAGAGAACCAGCTGAAGGATCTGAGGATCTTTGGTGAATGGAAAGACAAGGCCGCAAGCCTGGCACAAACTTATGGGTCTTTGGAAGACTTCTAGCTCAGCATCCTCATCTTCTCAGAATCTAAAGAACCGCCCAGTGATCTTTAAAATGTGAGGATGTCACATCTACAGGATTTGAGTGAACCAATGAGGAATGGTATCTTTGGAGGGAAATTTTATGATCTTTTGTCTCTAGCATGGTGTTTTGCATATGAAACTGGATTGGATGTTCAAGATTCTTATAATACTAACATGTCATGCAAAATGCAATGTAAATGAACAAATAGGAAACATACTTTGGAGCTCATTGATACCAAGCACGGCATATGTGCGATCTTGGTTAAGTAATAATAAAACATTAATTCAAGGTTTAATATATAGGCAAAACACTATAAAAGAACATATGATTACATAAGATACATGATTGTACATGTCTCAAGTGAATAGTAGACACAATGTCCTGAACTATGTGTGTTAATTCAGAGAAAGCTCTGTCTATGTATTTATATGGTGGAAAGGTCCGTTCTATAGGCCTGTGTCTGTCTTTCAAAGGGTCTATTCCATTGCACAGAGCATCTTTCCACATTTTGAGCAATAAAACAGTCTTATCAGAGGGTAGCGCTGGTAACTGAGCCCTCTTGGAATGATAGTTGCACTTTTGGGGGACGGTCCACGGCACTCACAGAGTGGGTTTTAAAGATTATTCGTTAAATATAACAAATATTTGTGTGTCTGCTTGGTCAAGTCGTTACACATTTAAATAACCGAAAAAACAAAGTGTGTAATGTTGAACACTTCATGCACTCAACTGTCGCAGCTTTAATTACGTAGCGAAGGGGGATATCAGGCTCCGATTATGAATGACAAAATAGCCTTATATAATTCATACACTACATGATTGAGTACATATAAGTACATAGTGTATGAGTACATATAGTGCGTCATTTGGGATGCAAATTATGTTTTTTTTCTTTCCTTGTAAAAGACTTTCCTTGCTGACTTACTTGAAACACTATCAATAACAAGTATTTTTTTCTTTTTCTTTCTTTTTTTTCTTGTAATTAGTGGTTTCTTTATTCTGCTGTGATATCTGGGTAAAGCTAAAACACTCTCTCTTCACTCTAGTAAGCTCTATAGACAGTGGTCAAATCTGCTCATCAGCTCTCTTTGTCTTTTGGCCAACTTATGAAGCTGCACTATTGACAACATCATGACTAAGCTTGTGAATGTCTGGTTTGGCAGCTGCAACCCCAAGGCCTTGTAAGAACAGCTTAACTCCATATTGGCAATAAACTTGAAGCCATACAAGATAACTTTCACATGCAATGTCTGAAAAAGTTTTGTAAGATCATCACTGAATAACCTCAAAAAGAATGTTTACCAGACTGCCATCAAGCAGATGAGACCGCAGCATTCCATCCGTAACCGGCAGGCTGAAAAACAGCTTCTAAAACTAAGATCTTTACACGCCTTCTGTTCCACCACTTAAGCTGCCACTACCCCCACACACTCATCACCTTAATGATTTAATACCCTAAAGTATAATATTTCTAAGATAACTGTATCCCCCATGGGCCTCTGGTCTTCACCAATCATGCGCTCGCAAGTTACTGGAAAAACATCAAGCCACCTGATAAGAAGGACATGAAATACTAACCCAACATTTTCAACATGTCCAGACTTTACCACGTATGTTCTTGTGCCATGTATGCTCTTGTACGAGCTTACACAAGTAGTCATTTATGCACACATCTGTTCAATATCATAGCTTACATAAGGCCCATTACCTAACCCTACTGATTTCATAACGTATATATTGGGCAGTCGTGGCCTAATGGTTAGAGAGTCAGACTTGTAAGCTGATGGTTGTGGGTTTGAGTGTCAATTCTGGCAGGAATTGTTGGTGGGGGCAGTGAATGACTGAGGTGAGACCATTGAGCAAGGCATTGAACTCTCAACTGTTCCCTGGGTGCCACAGCAATATGGCTGCTCACTGCTCTGTGTGTGTGTGTGTGTGTGTGTGTGTGTGTGTACTTGGATGGGTTAAATGGAGAGCACAAATTCCAAGTATGGAATACCATACTTGGTCACACGTCACTTCAGTTTTACTTATATGTAAAAGGTTAATAAAGTATATAGGATTCATCAGTCTGGTTACATTATTCATATCATTCAATCAATCAGATTATAATTAATCAATATCATGCTAGAATAATTATTTCCATTACACTCCAGTTCATCTGTTAATGTCTTGTGAAGTGAAAAGCTTGTAAACAAATCCATCAAGGCATTTTTACTTTAAACTGTCTGACGAAAACGCCATAGTAACTCTTCCTCCAGCGAAAAAGTCCATCCCCTGTTGTCCTCTCATCTAAATTCACCACCATATTTGTTTAGAACTGTTTTGGACTGATTTTGCTTGTAAACAGTGCTTGATCTGAGCATATTTCTCTTCTGATTAAGACTTTTTCTCTTCAATTGTTCACAGCAACAGTTTGAAGTTAAAAATGTCTTGAATTAGTTTATTATATACACACTTTTCACTTTACTAGATGTTAATTGATGGACTGGAGTCGTGTGGATTAATGTGATGTTTTAATCACCTGTTGGACGCTCATTCTGACGGCACCCATTCACTGCACAGGATCCACTGGCGAGCAAGTCATGTAATGCTAACTTCCGAATCTGTTCCGATGAAGAAACAAAATCATCTTCATCTTGGATGGCATGAGGATAAGGAAATTTTCATCAAATTTTCATAACTATTCCTTTAACAAATTGAAATTGTATGATGATTGCTACTTATTTGTACAACGTTTTGAACTGTTGTTTGCTGAAACTGCACATATTCCTTACTGTTTACAGAAATGCGCTTTACTACATGCTTTATATATTTAGTACATTTTATAAATTATTTTGTTATACACACACACGCGCGCGTGCGTTATGTATTATTTCAGTTATATATAGTCTCTTCACTTTCATGAAAAACATACATTCAGTCAAGTAGCGTATGTCTAAACTTATGACTGCTTGTGTAATTCAGAAGAGATGCGAATATAAATATTTTGTCAGTACTTTCACCTCTGGGATTGATTTCAGTGACAGGATATTATATAAATATCTAATAGATGGGGTTGTGGCTAGAAGGGATACAGCAAAAACCGGAAACTAACAATAAATAGAATTTTCTACCTAAAGTCTACACCTACCCCTTACAATAATGCAAAAATAGTAATTATTGTTGTACAGTGTGAGAAAAATTACGCATGCACAGTAGTTTTTGCTGTGTGCCATCTAGATGGCGCTGAAGCTTCCGAAAATGTGTGCTCCTTAAATGTGTCCCCCGAAACATTAAACGATTCATTTAATCGATCAGTGGTTCCCATGAGCTCGAAGAACAAATGCTAAAATAAACATGTCAGCAAATTGACGCTTGCGATGAAGATGCGTTTTTCTTTTCTGCACAGTATGAGTACACGCGCAGTGGAAAATATCGTGTGAGATCACAGGTGAACTTCCATCGCGCGGTATCCTGACTTTCTGCACGACTGACTGTGTGTCGTCCTGTTTTTAGCTTAGCACGAGTAATGTTGTGTTTTATTTCTTCCCCGACATAGCATTAAAACACTGATCGGACAGTGATGGATTCCCTGAACTTTGAGTCCGAGATGGAGGCGGACGGGCAGGGCAGTTACTCTCTGTTTCCAGCGCTGGACAGCATGAGCAGCCTGACTGGAGCCGCGGAGAGTCTGGACGCGTGAGTTTGTTGGACAGAGGATGAATGCGTTATTTATGAAAAACCCCCTTCACTTTGGCACAGACGTCTGAAAAGCCGTTTTATATTACTGCAGGGAAATACCCCAAAAGGCCCTTGTTTGTGTTTTAGGACATGCTGCCATGATATACTTTGAAGTCACATAAAAAGTACTGCGGTTACCGTGGTGAAATGATGGAATCTGACATAAAAATACATATGCTACCGTCGTGCCAATGTATCCTGTGTCTATGGTTTTACTGTGGTATCATGGTAGTCCTTCGTTTGTAAGGGGTTGCTCAGGCTTCTGTGTCAATACCGTGCACATTAATGTAGTAATCATTCAGTGTCACTATTATATCACCATACAATTTCATTTGAGTAGGGATGTAACGATTCACGATTATTATTATTATTTTTTTTTTAACAAAATGAGATTTAAGACAAATGATAAATTAAATGTGTCCTTTTATTATTGCTTGGACAGAATGCTGCACATTTCTTTGTGAAATTGAAATATAACACTATAATAATATACTAATATAGCACTTGCATATTACTGCCCTTTTGTTGGTTTTGATTGCTTCTACTGTCCTCATTTGAAAGTCGCTTTGGATAAAAGCGTCTGCTAAATGACAAAATTTAAATATAATGTAAATGTAAATAACAAAGCTACATTTAAATTTTAAAACAAGCCCCAAATCAAATAAATAAGTAACACAAATAAAAGAAATCTCTTCATATAAACAAAATAAGGCTTTGTCTGTGGCTTTTAAAATGAGAGGCAACCACTGCATTTTAATCATGATCCAAACAAAGATGCTGCAGACATGCAACATGAGCAGTTTTTAAACTAAATTCAATTGTATAATTTCGAAATTTGAAGCAAACACAGAATTGTTTGACTTCAGTTTTGTGAAACTATATATACAATTATCTGCATGAAACAGCGGAGCTGAATGAGACGCAGATTCACTCTCTGCCAGTAGGTGGCGCTTAAAGCGTTTCCTGGTTTCCGCTGTAAACAAAGCAGCGCTGCACTTATGAACTTTAATATGCATTATACAGAGGCAAGATGAAAAAAAATATACCATCTAAACTTTTCTAAAGACAGTAAGTTCCCCTCAGACATACATTCATATAAACTCCTACTCCTAAATGAATCGCAATTTGTTTAGCATCTCAACCGATTTGAATCGTCACACATTTGAAGCGATTTTCAACCGGCTCGCGGTTAATCGTTACATCCCTACATTTGAGTGGATATAATAAATATGGTTCATCAATATTTACTTTGATTTTAGGACTGTTTCACTATGACTGTGTCTCCAAAAAAAAAAAAAAACAGTAAGCTGCCCACCTAAACAGCATTTTGGGCATCATAATTACTTTTTAGCATATCTTTAAAATGAGTACTTATAACAGAAACTATACTTTTTGTTAGTTATAACAGAAAGACTATAATTAAGTGCAAACTGAATCCATTGTTTTCAAGGACTTGTATGTCTTTAAATATATTTGTATTTACACAATTGTAATGAAGTTGGAATTTATTACAATTAAATGTAATATCCAAAAATACTACAGTTAAAATTATAATCAAGTATTTTACATAGGCTGTAGCATGTTAGTCAACACGTCAAAATAAGTGTGGTTATTTAAAGCACAACAAAAGCATATTATACCAATTATTTAATATTAATGGGATCATTCGTCTAAAATAAATAAAAATAAAATCTGTCATTATAGTTAAATCCGTGTATCATTCGATCATTCGTTTTTTGATTTAATATTGAAAGTAGAAAAATTAGAAAATGGCTCCTTTTTAATTTTTTTGTTTTTTTTTCCAAAAAATGAAAAACGAGAATTCAGCTTAAATTTACGTTTTTCGTTCATGGGTGGAAAAATGAATAAACAGCTTGAATATTCGATTTCTACATGTGGGCGGGAATTAAACGCCCCTTTCTGCTGATTGGTCAGCCGAAGATC
Organism: Sinocyclocheilus grahami; assembly: GCF_001515645.1. Taxonomy (NCBI): domain Eukaryota; kingdom Metazoa; phylum Chordata; class Actinopteri; order Cypriniformes; family Cyprinidae; genus Sinocyclocheilus; species Sinocyclocheilus grahami. The sequence goes on from NW_015505546.1 coordinate 118,645, forward strand.
AAGCCGTGCTGTCATCAGTTCTTCTGCAGTATCACACAGCAGAATAATAGTCCTCTGCTGCTGCAGTTGTACGGATTAATAACCCATTTGATCAATTTCATAATTTTCTCATCAAACAGACTAATGAATAGCTTGACACAACTCGTACCCGGCAGAGTCTAGACAGGTCTTTCTTCTGTGTAGACCAGCAGTTCTTAAAGTGATAGGGGGTCCAAGAAATAATATAGCCTTAATATTGCTATAGCCTAAAGTATTTCCAGACTGTAAAGTTGTTGTTTTTATCATGATACATTGGCCTACTGTGATTTATTCCAAAGTGATTTATATGAATTTAATGTAAAATAATCTAACTTAAGCCTTTTAAAAAACGAGTATTCCCTGTGGTTCATGTTTGCGACATGCACCAGAAAGATGCTCAGCTGATGCAAAGAATAGAATTTATATCTGCACAGAAGAAAGCCCTGTCTAGACAATGCCCCACAAGGTACGAGTTGTGTCGAGCTATTCATTTGACGGTTTGTTTGATGAAAAAAAAGATTAAATGTAGTTGCAATAAATGCGTTAAGAATCCATACAACTGCAGCATCGGAGGACTATTATTTTGCTGCAGGAGAACTGATGATGGCATGGTTTGATCTTCGGCTGACCAATCAGCAGAAAGGGGCATTTAATTCCCACCCACATGTAGAAATCAAATATTCAAGCTGTTTATTATTTTTTTCCACCCATGAACGGAAAACGAAAATTTAAGCTGAAGGAGCTGTTTTCTAATTTTTCTACTTTCACTATTAAATTAAAAAACGAATGATCGAATGATACACGGATTTAGTTACCCTCAGAGCTTCCTCCTCCTGATGAACATAAAAGAAGATATTGTGAAGAATGTGGTATGACTATTGACTATGGAAGTCATGGGGACCAGAAACGGTTTGGTTACCCGTATTCTTCAAAATATCTTCTTTTGTGTTCAGCAGAAGAAAGAAATGCATACAGGTTTGGAACAACTTGAGGGTGAGTAAATGGTGACAGAATTTTCGTTTTTGGCTAAACTATCCATATAAAGTAAGTCTTTTGATTTGACATTCCTGATAGCACACGTACATCACGGAGACGTCTGCATTTACATCTGCAAGACGTATTTTTTAGAGTGTTTGCTCATCTCCAATAGGTCTATAGGACGTTTCCTATCGGCTGTCAAATAGACGTTTAGAAAATGTCTTTAAGATGTTTATGATTTAGAATGATTGAAAAACTGATGTTTATCAGATGTTTGTACTAGAGCCCGATCGATATAATCTTTGGCCGATATTAAACATTTTTTACAGAACATATAATGCAGATAAAATGCTTGAAATGGTGTAATAACTTAGTTTGTCCAGCAGAGCGAGCTCCATTGTTTGCTACTGGTGACCTGGATGAAACGCTTTAAAGCTTAAGTCTATGGAAAACCATAAAAAATTTGAACGGCCATATTTCCATAACGGCGCGGCAAATCTGCACCAAATTCGGGGGATCCCTTCAGCTCAAGGAACCCTCTCGAACGCGAATCGAGTACGTCTAGAGGCCCGCTTTCGAATGAGACCACACCTGCGTCGATAGATAGGGTTCGGGAGTTATGGGTGGTTAAATTCGCGGTCCAGCGGTGACCAATCAATCGATCCTGGGGGGGAGAGGGCTCATCGAGCTGAAGGGATCCCCCGAATTTGGTGGAGATCCGCCGGCGCGTTCGCTAGATAGTGACACCAGTCAACACTTTCCCTTCAGTAAGGACTTGTTCAGGCAGCAGCATTCAAGCGTTGTCTTATTCGACCGTAAGTGCCCTGCGAAGTGGACTTCACATGAAATTCCGCCATGATTCCAGTTCCAAGGGAACATACACGTTACATTCAAAGGGCATTAAAGTGCGCGAGACGTGAATATATTGTATTTATTTACAGAGGTATATTATTTCACACTTCTCTAGTAAGTTTCGTCTGTGTGTGAAGACAGTAGCGCAAATCCGTGAATGAATGTTTCGAAGTGAAATAAACTTTAACAGAATAAAGTTGAATGGAATTGAATTAAAGTTGAATAAACTTCAACTTTACTGT
>NW_015505546.1:121560-149638 GCF_001515645.1 Sinocyclocheilus grahami
CAGAGTCTAGACAGGTCTTTCTTCTGTGTAGACCAGCAGTTCTTAAAGTGATAGGGGGTCCAAGAAATAATATAGCCTTAATATTGCTATAGCCTAAAGTATTTCCAGACTGTAAAGTTGTTGTTTTTATCATGATACATTGGCCTACTGTGATTTATTCCAAAGTGATTTATATGAATTTAATGTAAAATAATCTAACTTAAGCCTTTTAAAAAACGAGTATTCCCTGTGGTTCATGTTTGCGACATGCACCAGAAAGATGCTCAGCTGATGCAAAGAATAGAATTTATATCTGCACAGAAGAAAGCCCTGTCTAGACAATGCCCCACAAGGTACGAGTTGTGTCGAGCTATTCATTTGACGGTTTGTTTGATGAAAAAAAAGATTAAATGTAGTTGCAATAAATGCGTTAAGAATCCATACAACTGCAGCATCGGAGGACTATTATTTTGCTGCAGGAGAACTGATGATGGCATGGTTTGATCTTCGGCTGACCAATCAGCAGAAAGGGGCATTTAATTCCCACCCACATGTAGAAATCAAATATTCAAGCTGTTTATTATTTTTTTCCACCCATGAACGGAAAACGAAAATTTAAGCTGAAGGAGCTGTTTTCTAATTTTTCTACTTTCACTATTAAATTAAAAAACGAATGATCGAATGATACACGGATTTAGTTACCCTCAGAGCTTCCTCCTCCTGATGAACATAAAAGAAGATATTGTGAAGAATGTGGTATGACTATTGACTATGGAAGTCATGGGGACCAGAAACGGTTTGGTTACCCGTATTCTTCAAAATATCTTCTTTTGTGTTCAGCAGAAGAAAGAAATGCATACAGGTTTGGAACAACTTGAGGGTGAGTAAATGGTGACAGAATTTTCGTTTTTGGCTAAACTATCCATATAAAGTAAGTCTTTTGATTTGACATTCCTGATAGCACACGTACATCACGGAGACGTCTGCATTTACATCTGCAAGACGTATTTTTTAGAGTGTTTGCTCATCTCCAATAGGTCTATAGGACGTTTCCTATCGGCTGTCAAATAGACGTTTAGAAAATGTCTTTAAGATGTTTATGATTTAGAATGATTGAAAAACTGATGTTTATCAGATGTTTGTACTAGAGCCCGATCGATATAATCTTTGGCCGATATTAAACATTTTTTACAGAACATATAATGCAGATAAAATGCTTGAAATGGTGTAATAACTTAGTTTGTCCAGCAGAGCGAGCTCCATTGTTTGCTACTGGTGACCTGGATGAAACGCTTTAAAGCTTAAGTCTATGGAAAACCATAAAAAATTTGAACGGCCATATTTCCATAACGGCGCGGCAAATCTGCACCAAATTCGGGGGATCCCTTCAGCTCAAGGAACCCTCTCGAACGCGAATCGAGTACGTCTAGAGGCCCGCTTTCGAATGAGACCACACCCGCGTCGATAGATAGGGTTCGGGAGTTATGGGTGGTTAAATTCGCGGTCCAGCGGTGACCAATCAATCGATCCTGGGGGGGAGAGGGCTCATCGAGCTGAAGGGATCCCCCGAATTTGGTGGAGATCCGCCGGCGCGTTCGCTAGATAGTGACACCAGTCAACACTTTCCCTTCAGTAAGGACTTGTTCAGGCAGCAGCATTCAAGCGTTGTCTTATTCGACCGTAAGTGCCCTGCGAAGTGGACTTCACATGAAATTCCGCCATGATTCCAGTTCCAAGGGAACATACACGTTACATTCAAAGGGCATTAAAGTGCGCGAGACGTGAATATATTGTATTTATTTACAGAGGTATATTATTTCACACTTCTCTAGTAAGTTTCGTCTGTGTGTGAAGACAGTAGCGCAAATCCGTGAATGAATGTTTCGAAGTGAAATAAACTTTAACAGAATAAAGTTGAATGGAATTGAATTAAAGTTGAATAAACTTCAACTTTACTGTTCAGTGCATTGATGTCAGACTCATTTTGGATAATAAAGTTTATTGTTAAATGCCCTGCCTCCATTACGTATCTCTGTCACGTCATTATTGGTGTTTATCACCACATTTGAGTGATCATTGCAAAAAATGTGTTTATGTATATATATTCTGTTTATGGATATACTGTATTCTATATATAGTCCCAGTCAAATGTGTGGACACACGAATGGGAAAGTGTCCAAAATTTTGACTGGTACTGTACTATAATATACACAAAGAATATCGGCCGATATATCTGATATCTGCCTTTTTTTACTCCCTAATATCGGTATCGGCCCCAAAAAACCCATATCGGTCGGGCTCTAGTTTGTACACAGCATATGCTCTCCAGGGGTCCATTCTTTGTACATGGATTACTCAGCTGGATTTTATTGTTGACGATTTGACATGATCCAGGATTGTTTCTAAAAAGTAAAATTTAGGACTATAGCAAATAAGCAATAGACTGTTCAATATGTTGATTGTTTCGATATTGGATGCCTTAATACACTGTGAGTCTCAGGTGCTTTTCCACTGGACAGTACCAGTGAATTTGGGTGAGCCAGAGAACTTTGGGTAGCTTCCATGAAAATGACAGGTATAGCACAAACAAGTTTGATGTATGTCCCATGAGGACACCTGCGCCTGATGAGAGGGTGGAATAAAGGTTATTTTAAAAAAAGCTTTGTTTCTTTGTTCAATTAAAATTTTTTTTTTAATTATTTCGAAAATAATTCAAATGTTGCGTAATCTATAAAAATAGACATGGTCAATTTTACTTACTGAGAGATTTATTCATGATAATTTTATTGCAGTCATACACACATTACGTATAGTTTGTCAGAGCCGTGCATTCATTTGAGCGGTGGGATTTTATACGGATTGGTCTGGATACATGGCAGGAGATGCAGCTGCTTCTCAGATCTCAAAATGCTTTTATGATGCACAGTTCATTTAAACACAGTTATGTTTTAAGATGGATCTTATAGATTAAGAAACTTTGATTAATGCTGCTACGTATAACAGATCCACTTTAAAATTAAATGAATTGCTAATTACAATACTCTTGACATTGAAAAATACAAAGCCTGCACAAAAAAAAAAAAAAATTGGGACTCATTTAAAAAACATTAACACATTTAATTTATCAATTAGGTCTTTTATGTCATTTTACTCGTTAGACTGTTTGTTTGATCTTAATTATATGATGTCATTACGTTGCTGTCTTGCCGCCAGCCAATCACTGCGTTGCTGATCATGGGTTTGAGCAGTTGGGGAAAGTTACTTTTAAAAGTAATGCATTACAATATTGCGTTACTCCATAAAAAAAGCAACTAATTACGTTACTTAGTTACTTTTTATGGAAAGTAATGTGTTACGTTACTTTTGCGTTACTTTTTAAATCTGAACATGGCTTGCTTGTTTGTTTTTAAAATAAAAAAAGTTCTATTTTTGGCAAATATAAAAGCCTTTTCACACCAAAAGTGAAATGAATAAGCCTCAGGCTGAAGGGAAAGTACATTTACATCCGTACAGTAGAATGCAGAAGAAGACATTTCAACACACTTCAGCAATAAAAAAAGACACACAAATGTTTGTCTAGACTCTAGAGTAATTGTTTGCTTATTAGTACAGTTGAACTGGATCATCGAAGGTCAGAAGCAAAGACATTGCTTAATAGAATGGGATTAAATACATAAAGGATATTTGTGTTGTTTAACATTGAATTATTGCAGGTTTGCATCATATTCTGAGATGCATTATTTGTATTCATTTTGAGGAATACTGAATCTGTGTTTTGAGTGAGATGAATTAATGCATATTCCTATTTATTTTAGAACTACAGTAACATCTTCTGATTTCTCTCAACATGGGGACAGGAGAGCTTTCAATCAATAAATTGACAAAAAAAAAAAAAGTAACTTGCGTTACTTACTTGAAAAAGTAACTCTGATATTCTCTTGTAAATTAAAAAGTAATGAGTTACTTTACTAGTTACTTGGAAAAAGTAATCTGATTACATAACTTGCGTTACTTGTAATGCGTCCAACACTGGTTTTGAGTATCGATATATCTGCCCTTTCCAATGAACATGTCAACAATCTCAGACAACGTAATCCAGATATTTTATACAAATCTGCTAAATTGTTTGAAGAACCAAATTAGCCAGAGATCAGTTATCATGATTAAAACATCTGGCATCTGTCGAATCATCTCAGATGTATTAAGCAAGGTACGAAGAACGGACCCCAGATGAAGTGATCTTTAACAGATGTCTTGCAGACATTTGTGTTCTATCTGGGATTATTACAAAATGTACTTTATAAAAAATGTGTCTAAGCATTAAGAAACAGTCATGAAAGTGTACTCTCTTTTTTTTTTTTAAGTGCACTTAAATGGCCTTTTATTACCTGAAAGGACAGTTTTTTGTTTACTAGATTTGGAGTACACATTCAATACAATTAAGTGCACTTTGTTTTTCACAAGTGCTATGCATCTCACTGGTTTTATTTAGTATCAATTAATATTATTTTATTACTATTGAAATACTATAAATAATAGTTACACTGATAAGTGAGATTACCGCATTACTGTGGCCTACAAATACAACATTACAAACTATGGTGGATGTATGTGAAATATTGTATGTCATATACTGCTGCAATTTTTATTTTTTTTTTACAGTGAAACCCCTAATGAGGTTGCAGATAAACCGAATCTCACTTGGCTCGATGCTGCTCAGGTGAACATCTCCCTTAAATCATGCTGTTGTTATTTCACATACATTTCTTGTAATCAAGTCATTGACTTTTCTGATTCTTTAAGATTGTTCTTGAAGAGGCTGGGCGGCCCATGCACATCAAGGAGATCAAGCAACGGATCATTGATCGTGGACTGGTGCAGTCAAAGTAAAGAAGTTATTTTAAAACTATTCAAATTTCCTTCGGCTTATATCTTCAAAATTACAACGGCCTGCACAAATGTAAAGATATGCACTGTTTCTCTTACGGTTTCACAGTGCAAAGTCAAGCCTTGAGGCGGTCATGTATCGAGAGGTGAGACTCGCAGTCTGGCCCAGGTTTATTTATGATGCTGTCATGCTGTTACCTGTCAGTCATGTGCCATATTTACTTTGTTTTCCATTCAGTACCAGCAATGTGTTTAATTTAGTGCATGATTTCATTTGTATTTGTCTATCATAATTACATTCATTAAAGTTTTAGAATGACTAACATAGGATAAAAGGGTGAAGTCAGAGCAGTCTGTCGCTAAGAGAGTCTAAATGAGAAGTAGCCTGCAGCATTTGCTTTAGTTTTACGGTGTGTTACAGACACAGAAAGGGAGCAGACGCTTCAAGAGGATTGAAAGCAGAAATGGAGTTTTTGCCCTGTTGGTAAGTCAATAAGCACATGTCAGTTAGCTGTCAGTGTTTAGAAATACTTTGTATTAGGATGAAACTTACTTAAGCACCACATTTTGTTCTTGTTTTTTTTTTTTTTTTGCTGTTGCTTTTTAGAAATCTGTCCAATCATCATTTTCTTTTTTTGTACTGTATATGTTGTTTGGAGTCCGCATCAAACAATGACAAACATGATCATCTCAATTTATATTTGATGTTATTTTAACTTCAAAGGTGAAGTGTGTGTTTTGCCAGTTGTTAAACATTTATTTTCATGAAAGAAATATTGGCCCACACTCCATTGGATCAACTAGATGTTGACATATTGGACCACAAAAACCAACAGAACTGCTATGTGTATACTCTTCATGAAGTTAATTTATATTGGTCTTACTTTGAACATCATACTCAAAAGACACACTTCACTTTTAAATCGATTCCAGCAATTTAATTGCCTAACACCCATTTGAAGCTGTAATAAACCGTTCTGCTTTTTTTCCAATCTGACAAAAAGCTCTGCTGTATTTATGTGTGTAAAACTCTTTGATTATTTGTAACTCGCATATGCAGACTGATGAAGAGAGACAGCATGCATTGCAGGCATTCTCTGCCCAGTCGACCTTCTCAAGTTCGGGCTCCGGCTCGTCCCTGGGACCCCTGCCTTCCCCAACGAGCCACACTGAGTCCAGGCCTAAGGTCAGGAAGGGTAATCGCAAGAACCAAAATGAGAAGTATCGGCTGAAGTACATGCGTCTGCGCAAGGCTGCCCGTGCCATGATATTTGTAAGTAAAAGTTAAGCCTACTTTAGACATTATTATGGTAACCGTTCTTGAATTGGTGCCCTTTGACTCACAGGAAAATGCAGCACTATATGATGAGATTGCTCACCTGGAAGAGACGTTTGTCCGGGCAAAAGAAGAAAGGAGGTACATCCACACTCGGTTATCTTTATTACAAAATATACTTGATTGAAAATGAAAATTTTAATTATGCTGTACTGAAACTCAGAGGAGCTGTTTAGTCCAGTTTTGTATTGGATATATGTTTTCTTTCCTAAATTCTTCATACATTCATACATACTTTACAAAAGTCCTTGTTTTGTTTTTTTGTTTTTTTTCCAAAAGAAACTAATAATTTTATTCTGCGAGGAGGCAATAAAGTGAATAAACGTGACGGTGAAGACGTTTATAATGTTACAAAATATTTCTGTTCGAAATAAATGCTGTTGTTTTGAACTCTCTCCTGAAAAAAAAAAATGTATCACAGTTCCCACACAAATATTAAAATGTACAACTGTGTCCAACATGGATAACAATAGGAAATGTTTCTTGAGCACCAAATCAGCATATTAGAATGATTTCTTTATATCAGAACGATTTCATTTGATAATGAAGACTGGAGTATAATGGCTGCTGAAAATTTAGCATTGCCATCACAGGAATAAATTACATTTAAAAATGTATATATATTAAAATTTAGAACAGTTATTTTAAATTGTATCAATATTTCACAACATTGCTGTTATTTTCTGTATTTTTGGTCACATAAATGCAGCCTTGTTGAGCAGAAGAGACTTATTTTGAAAACGATAACAATAGTTTATATATAATTTAAACCAAAAAGCCTGTATTACCTTAAATGATTAAAGGTTCATAATAGCTTATAATAATAATAATAATAATAATAATAAAGGCTTAAATGGTACTGTTTTAGTATGATTTGTCAACCAGATCAAATATGTAAAAATAATTAGTAATCCTAATAACCATTAGTTGCATTCCCGACTCCTAAGATATAGCCACTTATGTTCTCACCCTGTTTCTCCAGATTCCTGCTGAAGTCTTTGTTGCAGTATCAGTCTCTGGCTGAAGGAGAGTCTGTCCCGACTCCCAGCTGCAGCACACATCCACCGGTCACGTTGAGCTCCAGCACAGCAGGGGGCACTGCTCTACCAGGGAGTCACAGCCAGGCCACTGGACTCTCAGGACCTGAAGACAGCCTTTTGAAGAGACCCAAAAAAGAAAGAAAGGATAGGGGAAGAGAGAACAGCAGGGAAGAACGTGAGTGTTTTCTACAATATATCTGTCTGTATTTTGAGACTGCACATTCAATAGTCACTCAGTGTTACTTAAGGTTTATTTGCTCAACTCTTAGTCATGAAGAAGATTTGTAAGAAAAGGAGGGTTGTGGAAGGAGGACTGCGCAAGCTCGTGCAGCCCATCTCGCTGGATTCTTCCGGGAGGCCGGTCTTTCCCATCGTGCTTGGCGGACTCACTGTGTACAGCCTAGGGGAGGTCAGAAAGTCATCCAGCTCTAATGTAATATTGTAAAGGTCATAACTGTTGTTTTCTTCACAGTGAGGCAGCAGGTTTTTAAGAGTGAAATGTTTTGTTACTGATGCTCATAAGTTTGTGTTTTTAATCGTAGATCATCACAGACAGGGCTCTGTTTCATGACGAAACTGCTATCTATCCCGTGGGGTTCTGCAGCACGAGAGTTTTCGCCAGCATGAAGAACCCTGATCTGAAGTGCCTCTACACCTGCCAAATCAAAGATGGTGGTCAAGGACCACAGGTGCACAATTATGCATATGCATACTTACGGATAGTTGACCTGATGTAGACACATCCTGCAGTTTGACATACCATATTCCATTTAAAGGGGTCATATGATGCGATTTCAAGTTTTCCTTTCTCTTTGGAGTGTTACAAGCTGATTGTGCATAGATAAGATCCCTGAAGTTGCAAAGACTAAAGTTTCAAAACCAAAGAGATATTCTTTCTCAAAGTTAAGACTCTGCCACGCCCCCCTAAAACAGCTCGTTCTAACACATATCTACCTCACTATGTGGAAATATTAGCATAATGCCACCCAAATGTGCACGCAAAGAAAGAAGGCGTGGTTTCAGTTACCGCAGTTAGTGTTGAAGCAGCATGTCAGGGAGACGCTGTGTGTTTCTAGGCGAAAGCAAAAGCACTTTATTTGGCCTTCCGAAAGTAGATGCATTTAGGAATCTTTAAGATTACTTACAACAGAACAGCAATGCATTTTATGGACGACCATTTCGTGAACCTAGGAGAGGAGGTAATTCTGACTTTGCTATGATAATCTGGCACTTCTGAATCAGCTACTGTTTTGTTATTAGTTTTAAGTATTTTCTATTGACTGTTCAAATGCGGAGTTTTGCACATCGTATGTGTGTGTGTGAGAGAGAGAGAGCGAGAGCGCGAGAGAGAGGGGGGGTCACATCACAGTGGAGTCAGCTGTCTTAACCGTGGCTTGTATACTGCAAACACATACCAGCTTCATCACTGTGTCTGTCACGCGACTCTGTTCCCTTTTCGGGCTCTGTCTTTACATTTATTTTGAAAGATGAAGCTGGCGATTATGGTAAGGGGCGTTACATTTCCAACGAGTGCTTGCGGTGTTCGGCCAATCACAATGCACTGGGTCAGCTGGCCAATCAGAGCAGACTGCGCTTGTCGGAAGGAGGGACTTTGTAGAAAACGAAGCGTTTGAGAGAGACGGGGCATAGAGGACCTACAATAATGTACAGTATGTGAAAAATAATGTGTTTTTTGAACATTAAAGCATGTCAACATATTCTGTTACACCAAATACACAAAATAATGATCTTTAAAAAAGCATCATATGACCGCTTTAAAACATCAGTGCTTGTACTTCTGTAATTATGGCAGTAAAAGTGGTGAAATAACCCTGGTTATGAAGTTGTCTGTAAACCCTTACAGCAGAAATTGACTATTGGAGCTAAACAGAAACTTCAATCTTTTTTGTTCTTGTAATATTTAGTTTGAGATTGCACCAGAGGATGATCCACAGAACGCAATAGTGGGCTCATCAGCCCTCACCTGCCACGCAAACCTGCTCAAAGCCATTGCTGCCCGAAGGTAAAGTCCTGTAGATTTACTTAAGACACTCTGTGATGCTATTTTCATGATAATTAAGCAAATGTTTCACCAGAAACCTCAACAGGATTTTCTTTCTGTTTGTTTGTTTGTTTGTTTGCAGTTTCCCCCACACCCATTTAAAAATTCACAGTATACATTTCCTATATTTTAAAATGATCCTGCATTAACCCCACCCCCTTATTTTAAGTCCAGATGAATGTTACCTGGGAATGTTTTTTGATTAACCCTGTAACCACTTCACTATTTGTACTACACAGAATATGTTCCCAAACTGATCATGATTTTTCTTATTCTAGGGGTAAACCATTGACCAATATTGTCCCATCTGGAGCAGACTTTTTTGGTTTTTCTCACCCCACCATTCAGAACCTGATCCAGAGCTGTCCTGGGGCCCGCAAATGCAGCAAGTGAGTAGCATTCGTTTTTATTCTACACGGCACAATAATGTGATCATCTTTTTTTAAATGTATTATTTTATTTTATTTTTTTAGAAAAAGACCCTGTCCCAAATGGCACACTTGTGGACTTAACAGACACACGCACGTGACTAATTTATTATTCATAACTCGAAAACTGGCTAGTGTGTTCATATGTGTTACCAGACATGGTTGATTTTTTTCCCCCTTTAAATATATGCAACCTATATATATATATATATATATATATATATATATATACACATTCATATAGATAGATAGATCTGCAGTTTAGAACTGTTTCTGCAGATTGTTTAGTCTGCGATTTCAACAGAGAGGAAAATCGTGGAGAAAAAAACATGATTGGGCTAGTTTTCATTAGAAATTGGGCTGGTTTTTGCTTTGCAGACCTGGCAACCAGTGAAAAGCGAGAGGAAAGTGACGTGTGGCCAAGTATGGTAACCCATACTTGGAATTTGTGCTCTGCATGTAACCCATCCAAGTGCATACACAGCAGTGAATAGTGAACAAACACGCACACCGTGAACACACACCTGGAGCAGTGGGCAGCCATTTTTGCTGCGGCACCCGGGGAGCAGTTAGGGGTTCAGTGCCTTGATCAAGGGCAGTGATGGGCAAACTTGGCCATTCCAGGCCACTTTCCTGCAGAGATTTGGTCCAATCCTGATAAAACTCACCTTCCTGTAGCCTTCTAGTAGTCTTGAAGACAATGATTAGCTGGTTCAGGTGTATTTGATTAGAGTTGGAGCTAAACTCTGAAGGAAAGTGACCTGGAAGGGCCAAGTTTGCCCACCCCTGCTCAAGGGTCTCACCTCAGTCATGGTATTGAGGGTATAAGAGAGCGCTGTACATTCACTGCCTCCACCTACAATCCCTGCTGACATTGAACCCACAACCTTTGGGTTACAAGTCTGACAGTCTAACCATGAGGCCACGACTTCCCCTGAGACCAGGCCTGGGACTTTACATTGTGGTTTAGTTTGTTTATGGAGCAGTCTGCAGTGAGGCAGCTGCCGCTTACTTTGGTTTTGTTATTAAAGTTAAGTTTGCTGGTTCCCACTTTCTTATTCCCAGAGTCTGGAGTCTTGGTCGCGACCCAGGGTTTGAAAACCTGTGTTTTAGATTATAACAATGATCATAACTAGTGTTGTCAAAAGTACTGATGTCGGTACTGAAATATAAAAAATGTGATGATATCAGCATTTGCTGCTAGCATTTTGAGCACTGTTGAGCAGATTCTTGAACCGCTCTGATTGGCCATTGTGCTCTCGTGCTCAACTGATATGTCTGTGATTGGGTACAATGATCTTCGCTGCACGCTCTTCACCGAGCGCTTACACAGATACACACAGAAGTGTCTGAAAGCCGCGTCTATCAGCGGATCCGTCTGTGAGCAGATATATTAGGGATCCGCTGATAGATTAGTTGACAACACTAATCATAACAATTTATTAATGACAATATTAATTAAGTATCTATTTGCCTCTCTACTTCAGTTATCAGTGGGTGCGTTTTGAGGTTTGTCGGCCTGGTGACGGACAGGTGGCACATGGCCTTTCGGAAGATGATGCATCTGTGAACTTTGAGTCCTTTCAGCAAGTGCAAAGCTGTGAGGAGAGCCTGACCAGTCAGAACCTTACAACAGAACACAGCAGCACAGGTCAGACAATTACCACAAACCACAACAAAAGAGTTTTGCATAATTATATCATTGCTGTTTCTCAAGTCACATTTATTTATATAGTTCTTTTTACAATACCGATAGTTTCAAAGCAGCTTCACATTAATAAACAGAAAAGTAACAGTATTAATGTTGCATAGGTCATTAATTATGAATCAAGCTGTTCAATTCAGGTATAAGCAGCTCTACAGAAGACAGCTGTGTCATTATCCAGCTCAATTATGTGTTCATCCAATAGTGCCATTAATTCAAAAATATCACTGAGTATTAATTGTCTTTTAAACCCCAGGTTTAAATGCTGAAGCAGATTGTAACCATTATAATTAAACTGATGGGCTTTATGAAGGATATAAATACATTTTGTTTCTTTTACAGTGCGTCCACAACAGCCTAACATCTCGTCTCACCTTCTGAGCTCAGCAGCGCTGCAGACTGCTGTAACGTCTCTCTCCAAAACTTGAGCTTATTCTAACACCTTTGTCTGACAGTTTCAAAGTGATTCATATCCAGATGGGTCCTGTTTATAGATGCGCAACCTCATTATAATTAAGCCTATCATATCATTCATTATGTGGCACTCAGATCTGCAATATGAAACAAATAATGCTGGTTAAACTGGATGCATCCCTGCATGCCGCAGTATGGAGTATGGCTTTTAGACTATTTTTACATAACAAAGCAAAATCCTTGTCAGGTCTGTTGTTATTCTTTGTACTGTTAATGTGTGTTATCAAAGTGTGATCCTAGTCTTTACTGTGAAATACTTCAGATAAAACAGACATAAAATGGTGGATTAAATCAGCCCTTAAGCTTTTAGTGTTAAAGTTTAAGATTTCAACTTGTTTTGCCAGTTCTGTAGAGCTCAAAGGCTCCTTCAGAAGCTACACAATACAATAAGCAAAGCCCTTACGGCTTTCATCTTTCATTATGTGGGTCATTCCATGCATGTGATGAGAAGGCTTTGTACCGTGAGAACAGTTCTCCTCGAATAACAGAAATTTTGTCATTCCACCTCTATTGGTATTTGTAATGCAATGTCATTCTGTGCTAAATGTAATATTTCAGAATATATTAAACGATTGAAGTTTCACACCCTGACAGACATGCTTTTATCTTGTGGGAATGAGAAGAAAATGTATTATAATCTTTCGAGGTTAAAATACCTCAGACAACCACTAAATGTCACTGTAGAGCTGTGAAAAACATGACTTCACATCATGCACCTCACTGACAGTATCTACAGCACAAAGGCTCACACACCAAATGCTTATTAAATAGAAGATAAATGTGCCTTATAAATCCATTTCACGAAGAGTTCATATTTTGTGTGTTATGTCTGCATCAGTTGTACATTTTTGGCAGTTGCTTCACATCTTGATGTTGTTTTAACAGCTTTGAACGCTTCATTTTTAGTCACTCTTAATATTTTTAATGCTTTTTTTTCCTGGTCTTATTTTTCAATTACTTAGCATTTTACATTGCCTAAGACAAAAAAAAACGTGCTCTGCCTCTGAGGACACTTTCCTTTTCGTAACTCTCTTCCTACTGCACTGACCTTCCCGAAAGCCTTAGAGGTTAGAAAACACTGACTGAGTTCACAGATATGTTTTTGTGATCATATCATTCTTCATTACTATTCTGTAGTTGACTATACGTGTTACTTTCAGGGTTTGAATTGAACATTTTCACTCACCAGCCTATTTGGCTAATACATTTACTGCCCTGTTGAAATAACAGCATATGCTATTTAGGTATGTTTTGATGCTGGTTTAAGCTGGTCCTTTGCTGGTTTAAACTGGTCCTTTGCCCGCACATGACCAGCATAAACCAGCAAAGGACCAGTTTAAACCAGCAAAGGACCAGCATAACCCAGCACATGACCAGCAAAGGACCAGTTTAAACCAGCAAAGGGCCAGCATAACCCAGCAAAGGACCAGTTTAAACCAGCAACGGACCAGCATAAACCTGCAAAAGACCAGCTTAAACCAGCATCCCAGCGTCAAAACATACCTAACCAGCATATGCTGGTTTTTTCAACAGGGTGGTCATTTTGAACTTATGCTAGACCAGATTTTCGAAAGCACGGCTTAGATTTAAATAGTTTGATTCTGAATCATTGAATGGCTTTCTGTTGTACAATAAATCCTTGTTTGCAGATACTGCAGGTATCGCACATAAGATGCGTCATTCTGTACTCTCGTTCAAAGGCAATTGAGGATTTTGAACAGCTTTTGGAGTTGTAGCAGGGTGCTGTCGGCAGATGCAAAGTGGTGCATTGTTACACAGAAAAGCATTTTAAAGATGTAGACCCTCTTTATGCTTTGTTTTGCTGATCTAGCTCCTGGTTCAAAGACATCATTTATTAATCATATCTCACAAAACTGGCTAGTGTGTTCATATGTGTTACCAGACATGGTTGATTTTTCACCTGCTTTTGTTCGTTTCAAACCCTGGATACTTTCCTGTCACTCAGATGAAGCTGTTGTCACTGTGGTTTGCCACATCGTTGTCTCTTTAAGGGCACCTAACCGAAAAGCTCATGTCACTGTGACCTCACCCTGTTAAAGACAATTGACAGCTAAGACAGGAAAGAGACTCATTCAGATGCTGACCTGCTGGTCTTGAGTACAATGCAGTCAATGAGGGGAGGGCTGGGTATCCTGAGGAATGGCAGGTGTGGAGGGAGGGGGTCCCAGCTTCATTACTGTCTTTGTGAGTGTGACAGTGTGCTCACTTATGTGTTTTAAGAGGACTGGACTTCCTACATTTCCTCACGGACGGGTGGGAACAGGAAAGCAAGAATTATATCCGCCCATTCCCTGTCTGTAAGAGGTCAAAGTTCTCATTTGTCACTCACGAGTCTGGCACTCTCACTCTCTGCTGACCTCTGACTCACGTTCCCTATACACTAATATAATGCACGTCAGTACACGCTTTATAGCTTTATCCTCCACCTGGGTTAGTGAATCACTATCACTAGTTTGGACCAACTTGCAAAAACAAATGCATAAGTAGTGCTTTTTTTTACCATTTCACAAAGTGTTAGACCATTTTACTGTTAACTTGATTTTGTGATAAAATCAAGTACAATAATAATAAAAACGTGAAATCAGCGGTTTAAAGTATATAAGTGATAGTACTGTATAACTCTGTACTTCACTTGAGTTCTGTTAAAACCAAATACTTATACTCATTTACATTTGCAAGGAAATATAACTATACGTTTTACTCCGTTACAATTTTATGTAGACTTAAAAATAAAAAGTGCATAAGTCATCCTGATTTAAATCTTTCTGTGATTTCAAAAATGTCTTTGATGTAAAAAGATTGTTTTCTTGTATTTAAACGGGCAATTACATTTTTCAGTGTAAATACTGAGAATTTATTAATTTAGATATATATATAGGTAGATCGTAAAATTAAATGTGGACTATTTTTGCCTTGGATACTTTTTTGTAATTTAACAAATACAATTTCTCTACTTTTTACACTCCCGTGTAAAATGCAGCATGAGAACTTTAAGGAGCATATTTGAATGATGAATCTGTAAACAGTTCATTGAATTTAACCATCCAATCAAAATTATTTTGTAAAATCGTACTGTGAAACTAATAAAAAAAATCTGCCCACAAAATGAATGAATTAGCATGCTATAATACTGGAGGTAGTGAACATGAAAGTGAACGCTGACTCACTGACACATACAGTAAACTGCTGTTAGGAGCAGGACGCTCTGTGAACAAGTTTCCTTTTATTGACTTCACACAGCTTACCAAATGGCAATTAGACAATAAGCGTCAGTAATACAGAACAAGATTACCAAACACACACACACCCCGATATACCAATTGCACATACACGCACAGAAACACATGCTTTGGTTGATAAAAGCACTTTAATTAGCCTACAATTCGATCTTGCGGCAAATACCATCTTGAGTGGAAAGAGTGAAAACAGGAAATTAAAATGGCGATTTTTGCAAGGAGTCAGCATACAAAAATGGTGAAAATTGATATGTACAAAATATGTACAATGGTGCTATATACATCCAAGATAAAAATCTTGTACATCTCCAACATGACAGGCAATAATTAGCGAGATTTTAAGGATGTCACCTGGCACTTTTTCAGACGCCGCTGCTATCTTTCTCCATAATTCCTTCAAATGTCAATCACGGACACAACTACACTGTTTTTACACAAGTATCAAAAATTCAGGGAGTTGCGATAATGTGCATGGCTTTGTGGAAATGTATGGCAAACCGTCCACAAACAGTCATACATATACACTTACACGCTCATAAACACACGCACACTTACAATCAAACAAATGTGTACAAAACATGTAGGTGTAAACACGATAAAATACACTTAAGTATCCAGGATTCCAAGAAGTTGAATTGCTGGCCTTAAAAACACTTGCTGTTAACCAGACAGGGTCCGAAATGAACACTCGCCAAGTGCAAAATGTGCATAAAATGGCTTTGGGGTAAATAAAGTGAATGTTGAAATGAATGTTTTAAATTGAATTATACAAATGATAATCTCATCCTCACTGATGTAAATCACGTGAGTGATTAAAAATCAAACAGTCTACTAAATAAGTCCATAACTTATTTGGAAATTATGATTAATGACCAGAATTTTGTGATGTCATATTTTTTATGTCTGAGTTTACCCACCATTGACAAGTGTGTTAAAATTTTGGACCCTGTCTGTCCGTACAATTTCTTCAGCCTGTGACTGTGCCAATAATTCCCTTCCAAGTTTGAACCCTCTCTGTAATGCAAAGCTCAGAGGTCAAGGTTCACCAGCAGAGGTTGATTAGAAAGAAGAAGTCAGAATCCTTCCCAGTGGTCAAAGTGCGGTCACACCTCCAGTTCCTGGTTCTCTGCATAGTGGAAACGGTTTAGTTTCTCCCGTTCGCGGTTGCAAATGTCCAGCTTGGGCCCGTGGGCTGGTTTTAGGGCTGGAGAGGGCACAGCTGAGGGAGAAAGTGTAAGTTCAATATCTTCACTGCAGAGCACTGGCATGGGCACAGTGGGCACAGAGGTGGGCACTGTTTGGGCAGGAGGCAGCAGGGCCATGCTGTGGTCGAGGTTACGGATGAGAGTGCAGAACTGCCGCTGGTTGTTAATGGCGTTGTCCTCAGGCGCTGAAGTACGTAGCTGCGCTTTGGTCCGGTGGCGGCGGTGCAGGCGGGACAGCAGTAGTGCGCACACAGAGCAGCTGCCTGCCACAAGCAGGGCAAATACACCCACCAACACCATATAAATACTGAACCCACCTCCACCTGGGTCTGACACTGCACCTGAATTGAAAGAGAGGCAGAGAAAGATCATTCCAACACCGTTATACATACTAAAGTTGTTTTATTCACCTTTTTATGTGCCACCATGTTTCAATATTTATGCTCCTAACCTTGGCAATGGAGTTCATGACATGGATTCTTCAGGCTCAGGCACTCATTTCCAAAGTAACCCTCAGGACAGGTGCACTTGTAGCCTTCTTCTGTACTACGGCATGGTACCCCCTTCGGGCAGGGGTTGGGATTACAAAGATCCAGTTCCACCTAAGGTATAAAACCGTGATTTAATTTTACTGTCTATTAAAATATGGACGCTGATAAATTCAGAAGCTATGCATAAGTCACAATCTTACAAAATAGAGCTGCATTTCCATGCTATATTAGTGTTTGCAAGGCAGCAAAATAATATTGGTCAAGTTTTAGGCGTAGCTATAGATGACTAAATAGATGCAAGAATTAAAATGCTAATTAACATTCAGTATGCAAATATATGCAAAAATGAAAGAAAAAAATCACAATTGAGCATGCAAATATGCAGTGTTGTCATCGCTGTCGGTTAGATTTTGAAAGACGAACATTTAAACATTGTAAGAGCTGGAATACACTACACGGCTTTTGCCCTCATTTTTGCAGTCTAGATTGGCTGATGTTACTGGCAGAAAGTCTGCAGATTTTAGGCAGTCAGAGTTGACAGATTTCTCAGAAAATTGTGTTGTGTATGATGGAAACAGGCAGAATTTTCTATTTAGATTCCATCCAGTTTGAATATATTAAATATGTTTGATATTTTGTGCTAATTTTGGAACAGATTTCAAATTTGGAACAGCTCATTATTTTTTTTCACACATCTCCTAGAAATAAGGCACATGTTTCTGCATGGATTTGTAGAGTTCAGAACTATCTGAAAGTCTGGTAAAGTATGATCCTCAGTGGCTTAGCGTATGATGCCTAGTTTTTCTCTGAAACCATTTTCAAAGTCACCCAAGTGTATGAGGCCTAGTGTTTGAAAATATATTCAGATTTGTATTTTTAGTTGTGAAGAGTATGCCAGTCAACAGTACCATGAAAGTCATAAAAGACAGCAAACCTGTGGGTTAAATTAGTAGTTTGTTGTTCTAAACCTGTATGACTCTTTTTCTGTAGAGCACACAAAGAGAATTTAGTACATAAAAAATGTATTTGCTCTTTTCCAAGCAATTAAAAAGAATCTCAAGCTTTAAAGACGAGTCTACAGGATGAGTGAATAATGGCACACTTGTCTTTTTTTAGGTGAACTAGCCCTTTAAAGCACAAAATGAAAACGGACCCTATTTACTTTGATAGCACTCATTACTAGTTTTGTGATGAATAATTAATCCACAGAAAAAAAATATCTTTGTAATCTTTAGTCAAATTCTGAAAATTTGCTTCCCCTCTGGAAATACGTTCCTTTGGGTAGAATGTCCTTAATCACTCCCCTCCAACCACCAATCTGCTACAAGCTAGACAATGTGAGGATGTGCACTAAAATCAAGCATTCTCATTCCATTCTATTTTATTCTGAAATTCGCCACAATTCTGAAGTCTTCACAACTTCCAGTTCATGTGATCGTTAAGCATTCTGAGCTGAAAAAAAATCTAACTGTGGTGAAGAAAAAGCAGCCATCTCTCACCTCACAGTAGGTGCCAGTGTATCCCAGCGGGCAGCTGCAGAACATGCCTCTGTCACCCTGACGCTCCACACACTGCCCTCCATTTACACAAGGGTTGCTGTCACAGGCGTTTACTGCTGTCTGGCACAGTTTACCAGAGAACCCCGGCAAACACACACACTGAGAGTCCTGCACATGGAACACACAGGTTAGCTGTACTGAAGGAGAAACTTCACATCCTCGAGGTGCAAGTAAGCTTATCGAGATGAATCGCATCTTACCTTACAGTGTCCTCCATTCAGACACAAGCCCTGGCAGCTACTGTTCCCTGTTGAATAGATGATATTTAAAATAAATCAATAAATCAAAATCCAACCAAGTGGAAACCTACAAGTTTCACAGAAGAAAGAGACTAGCTAACTACATTCATCAATAAAGTATGAATCTGCAATGACTGTGTGAACAGACTGCGGTGGGAACAAACTCACAACGAGTTCATCCTGAAGTCATTTCCCACCACCACTGAAACTATCATGTTTGATTTAAAGCTAAATTTTTTTTTTTTTTTTGCAAGTTCTGTGAAAACCACATCTAATACTCACGGATGTCACAGTTTGGTCCCGACCAACCGGGAAGGCAGTCACACAAATATCCTCCAATCAGATTACGGCAGGAACGGGCATTGACACACAGGCCAGTCTCACATTCATTAGTGTCTAAGGAAGAGGAAAGAAGCACAGTGATAAAGTGAGGCTATATTTAGCACACTTCCATACTACTATATCTGCAGTACATAATACGTTTAATTGGCATCGTATGTAAATTTTATGAAACGCAATACCCAGATGACCTTCTTTATTTGCCACAATGTGCAGTATACGCCAGAACATAATGAGCCGGGTACAGTGTATCCCACACTGCCATGCACTCGACTTGACCTCCAATTTCCAGTAGAACTAATGAAGTGAAAGTAATATCCACCACAAATTTTAACATCTTTTTCTGGACTGACAATAGTTATTTAAGACATTTTATTTAAGACTGGATGCAAAATAACAATTTTTATTTCCAATATGACGTTACCATGGTTAAAGGATGTGGTTTGTACGAACTGAAGTGAAATTCAATAAAGAATTGCATGATAATTATAATTCATTAACAGAAGAAATAGTTAATTAGCCAAACGTGTTGCTAAAATAACGAAATCAAAAATCATTTGCTTGCCAAATTAACAAAAATTTTAATTAATGTGCAGTCAAAGCAATCAACATGGCTCATCCAATCAAATTTTAGACTAAGAATTGTTTTATAATATAAACTACCTTTGAAAGGTTTGGGTTCGTTAAGATTTTTTAATGTTTTTAAAAGAAGTCTCTTATGCTCACCAAGGCTGCATTTATTTGATTCTGCATAATTAAGGGCGTGGCCACTTGAGTGACAGGTGAATTGGCGCTGCTGTCACCACCGTCGAGCTAGGTGGGCGTGGTTTCAGCAACCTGCTCCCGCCTCTTTGCTCATTTTCGATTATACGGGAATGACGCGCGGTGACGCGCTGCCAAGATGGCGATGGCCCGCTCCGCCCACTTTGAGCTTCAAAAATGCTCTTAGTCTTCGGAAATCTACGGGTGACATCACGGACACTACGTCCATGTTTTTATACAGTCTACGGTTAAAACACACAACTCACTCTCAAAGACAGATCTCTTTGTGCTGACGCTAACGGCTGTTTTCTGAGGTGTCACTGTGACACATGACTGCATTTCCCAGAGTGTCAACAGTTCAGAGACACTGATACACTCCAGAGAGCCACAGCTGATTTGGGCCTCGGGGCAATGGAGTGTGAGAGAGACTCTCCCAGCAGTCAGCAACATCAGCGATGGATCCAACCACAGGTCCTCTTCATTCAGCAATTAAATCCACTGCACACTGTAGCATGAAATTGTCTGATGTGGTTTAACGGATAATGGTCAGTGGAGCACTGATGCTGCTGAATATTTTCAATGTGGCTTGTGCTGATATGGAATTTATTAACACAAGATGTGTTTACTTTCCCCAGAAAGCTGAGTTTCCCATCTCTGGATATGATTGTTATGATTTGGTGGTTTGAAATGGCAAACATGGTGGTGGTCTCATGGTTTCTGTAATATTTTTGCAGGGTTTCTTATATTTAATTCCTTGGTGCCTTTCTAGTCTATATACCCTTAGAGTGAGGTGAGGAACCCGAGCATAAACAAGAAAGAACAGGTGTTCACATTACAGACAGGTAAAAACAGACTGTGACAAGTTTAGGCAGGTAGAGGCAGGTTTCATCAGGTGAGGCTGTGGATGGGAACGACGTAAGGCCAAGTTAGGCATGTGCGGACATGTATGAACGGCTCAGGACAGCTGAAGCTAGAGTGTTGCTTTTAATACTTACCGAGCTGGCAGGTTCTGCCAGTCCAGAACGGAGGACACAGACACTGGAAACCTTGAGGCGTCTCTTGACACGTGGCCCCACGCCCACAGGGATTAGAGTCACACTGCAACACCACTGCAGACGAAAAGAACATGTTCTCTGTCTCATCATGTGATTTCACTGCCTTAAAATCTACCCATCTGTCCATCCATCCATTTATCTATCTGTATGTCCATCTACTTTATCTACCATCCTCATGTCTATCATCTATCTATATCCATCCAACAACTGTATCTACCCATCCTCCTGTCTGCCCGGTCTCATGGTTTCTGTAATATTTTTGCAGGGTTTCTTATATTTAATTCCTTGGTGCCTTTCTAGTCTATATACCCTTAGAGTGAGGTGAGGAACCCGAGCATAAACAAGAAAGAACAGGTGTTCACATTACAGACAGGTAAAAGCAGACTGTGACAAGTTTAGGCAGGTAGAGGCAGGTTTCATCAGGTGAGGCTGTGGATGGGAACGACGTAAGGCCAAGTTAGGCATGTGCGGACATGTATGAACGGCTCAGGACAGCTGAAGCTAGAGAGTTGCTTTTAATACTTACCGAGCTGGCAGGTTCTGCCAGTCCAGAACGGAGGACACAGACACTGGAAACCTTGAGGCGTCTCTTGACACGTGGCCCCACGCCCACAGGGATTGGAGTCACACTGCAACACCACTGCAGACGAAAAGAACATGTTCTCTGTCTCATCATGTGATTTCACTGCCTTTAAATCTACCCATCTGTCCATCCATCCATTTATCTATCTGTATGTCCATCTACTTTATCTACCATCCTCATGTCTATCATCTATCTATATCCATCCAACAACTGTATCTACCCATCCTCCTGTCTGCCTATCTATCCTCCTGTCTACCCATCTATCCTTCTGTCTATCCATCCATCTACCTACCTACCTCTCATCTGTGCATCCTAGATGTGCATGTGTGTGATTGCTGATTGTTTGTGCTCCAGTTAAGGAGCATTTTTTTTGGTGTAGATCTGACTAAAACTGGCTGCAGCAGTGCAGGAAATAACAGCTTCCTTTGATTGGTGCTGATTGCAGTCTGTGCAGGTGTGTGTGTGCGTTTATATGTTTAACTACCAGAGGCACAGGAGGGTCCCGTCCAGCCCTGCGCACACACGCAGCTGAAGCCTGTTGGGTTTTCAACACACGTTCCACCATTCTCACATGGAGAGGAGAGACAGGCGTGCTCCACTTTAAGGGGACGAGAGGAAGAGATACACACTTATAATCTGCATCACATCTGTGTTTTATATCCTGTGCTATCACCACCTGTGTCAGAAGTGCTTACTGTACAGCTTTATTCTGTTTGGAGCAGAAATGACACATTTCACTTCTGACATGAACAGAGAGTTTAAGCTGTTGTTATCTGTATTTGTCATCTTACAGTGATTCTTGGTTTAAGGCTTTAAACTCCAGATCAGTCTTGCTGTAAATTTATCTCTTATCAACACCTCACAGAGCTACATCAGAGATCACATGATAACACAGACTAAAATTATCATTACAGAGGAGATAATTGGTCAGACTCATGCTGGGTGGCACAGCGAAAAATAAGAGCTGATAGCATGCAGCGCTTCATCTAGGAGTGAGTTTTGACTACAATATTTTTTTTCTTGCACAGCACATCTTTGAGGTGTGGTTGCAATAGGCTGTCAGGGTTGACAGACTTTATGGTTGTGTTTTATAGAGTCATCTCACCGATGTCACAATTGCGGCCACGGAAACCCTCCTTGCACACACACAGGTACTCATTGGGTTCAGTGTTGGTACAAGTACCACCGTTCTTGCATGGGTGATGGTTACCACAATAATTCAGATCTGTATACAAGAGAGAGAAAGATGTTTTTGCAGTTAGGAAAATCTGACAATTTATTATCTTGAAATTTATGTGCTTTTTGATGCGAAGAGCAAAAATTAGACAATAGAACACACTTATTATTGTGCTTTAGCAGCGGAGCCACTTCAGTTTCAACCAACACAGTGGTTTGTAGTGGTGACTGCAAAATTTAGTACCAAACGTCCACTTTCCATGACCCAATCAATTCCTTATGGATAAAATCAAGTCCCATCACATTTTTTTTCCCCCTGTTAAATATCCTGTTTCACCGAATGTCACATTATGGTAATACACTGGGTTATGAATGTTGTTCCATGTTGACTTAAGAAATAAAAAAAAAACTTGTGGTAAGGACAAAACCAATGCAAATTTATCATCATTTAATTTTTCCTTGCAGCAAAAAAGAATAATAAATATCCCTCCAACCAACTTAAGCCAAATTAAAGCCACTTGATTCAGAGTACTGTTTTCTTACTCAAATTATATAAAAACACCTATATACAAACGCATACAAATCATTATTACATGATTTGCAAGAAAAATCATTATTACATTTTAAACTGACTCAAACGGTACTGATAGCTATGTGAAAACAGATGTGATCCAAAACTGATCCCCATGCCATCACTTCCAGCAATACAATATACCAACATCTGTAATAAGAACACATGTGACCTGCACTCTTATCCCTCTTTTCATCCATATGTGAATATGTGTGTATAAGAGCTCCCTCAAATGTACATTTACCACTGGGAACTGTTTCTTGTAGGAAAATGATTTTCTAAACAATAATTGCAAGCTCAGACTCATGGGGCTACACAAAATGCCAGTTTGGTCTAGACACAAATTGAGTTTGACGTCTCAGACTTTGTTTAAATGTAGTTTACTTCATAAATCATACAAAATCTAACCAAGAATTCCTACAAGGTCATGCTTGA
The DNA here is from genome assembly GCF_001515645.1 of Sinocyclocheilus grahami. Lineage (NCBI taxonomy): Eukaryota > Metazoa > Chordata > Actinopteri > Cypriniformes > Cyprinidae > Sinocyclocheilus > Sinocyclocheilus grahami. Next base: position 145,144 of record NW_015505546.1, read on the forward strand.
AGGGATGAGTTAAACTCAAATGGATTGTTTCCTGAAGATATACCCACAACACACAAGCATGCTTAACTGGAAGAATTATAACCACAACATACAAATAGACACACAAATTAAAACCAGCGCTATGATGGAAAATGATGCAGGCTGCAGACTGGCTCCTGAGATCTTAGTTTAGAGGGAGGGAGAGAGAGAGTGTGTGTGTGTGTGTGTGTGTGTAGCCATTGAGATCTAGCTAGTATCTAGTTTTATGACCTCAATTCATCTGTCTGCATAGGTTTAGTCCTTTGTGTGTGTATATATATTTATGTGTGTGTGAGGGTGTGACAGTGCCATACACTAAACCGCTGAATGGCAAGAGCACTTTTTAGCCTCCACCTCACGGCTTACGTTCTGTTTACCCAAGACTATCGGCTTACATCTCTACAAAGCCCTAACGAAACCCCACGCGTGGGTCCATATCAGCTAATCTGGATCTATTTACACAAATGTTGCCTATACAGTAAGCGATTAGCATGTCTCGGAATCAGTGAATCAAATGGGCACGTGTGATAAAATATGTTTACCGCTTTTCATTTTATTAACGCCATTAACGTCTTTATTCAATATGACACTACTTCATTATTTCTCTCTCCAAAACCCTGCCTTGCAAAGGTGTTGTCAGCAATCCTGCACAAAATGATTGACAGGCAGATTCAGATAAAATAAAGTGTTTTCCTATTTTATTGACATCTGTCAGGTAGTATTTCTGATGAGCTGCAGAGCTACTCTAACCACTTTTTTTACTCCAGCCACCTGCATCAAATAAACATAAATATCATAGGTATTTTCCCCTAATAATTAATTCATTCTAAAAGTTCCCTATATAAAGTTTGGGGTCAGTGAGTTTTTTTTTTTTTTAAGAAATGTATACTTTTATTCAGCAAGGATGTATTAAATTGGTCAAAAGTGACAGAAATTTGTAACATTTTAAATATCTTTACGATTTCAAACGAATGCTGTTCTTTGGAACTTTCTATTCATCAAAGAATCCTGAAAGTCATGGTGTATCACAGTTTACACAAAAAATATTAAGCAGCACAACTGTGTTCAACACTGATCATAATAAGCAATGTTTCTTGCAAATCAGTATATTAGAATTATATGTTGGGATCATCTGAGGAACTGGAGTAGTGGCTGCTGAAAATTCAGATTCGCCATCACAGTAATAATTTACATTCTAAAATAGGTTAAGATAGAACAAAGTTATTTTGAATGGTAATAATATTTCACAATATTTCCGTTTTTATTGTATTTTTGATCAAATAAATACTTATTGTCTTAATCAGCATAAGAAATTTCGTTAAAACACATTAAAAATCTTACGGACCCAAAACTTTTGAAAGGTAGTGTACTGTATATGTAAATTATTTCTGACAAGACAAGTGTTGAAATCAGCCTCTTTCTGCTGTCTTTAAATATGCGCATATATTGCAGCTACAGCTAAGGACAACTAAGTGTCATCCACATATTTGTTTCTTAAAAAGCAACTCATTGTGTCACACGTAAGACAGAAAATTATTAAATTAATCACAAGTAAATATTAAAAACTGATTGATGGCCCTAATTATAAGAACAGTCATTTTTGCACACATATGGACCAGCACATTTCCTTGTATTGCAGGTGTCATCTCACCTTTGTCACAGAGCAGGCCGCCCCAATTTGTGTCACACACACACTTCCAGGGTTCAGTGCAAGTGCCATGATCACACCCAGGAAACGTCTCGCACTCATCGCACAGACCACCCTTCCAGCCATAATTACATCTACAGAGAAAGAGAGAGGTTACAGCAGACAGGAAGTGAGAAAAAGACAAACAAAAGCAAATACTGAATATGGCATGCATCAGCGCTTGGTGGAGCTTGCAGAGAGGGTGTGATATTTCTGAAACCTGGACAGACTCACTTGCACTCTCCGGGCAGATCGCAGGAGCCATGGTCCATGTGACATCCCTGCTTACACACCGCTACACATGCACACAGACGGTTGACTCAGATTAGTGATATGATGATCAAAATCATTCACTACAGACGTCTTACAGGTGCAGAGGATCATTAACACTCATAACTGAATTAGACAAATAGAAAAAAAACTTTCAAATGGACACATAAGCCATTGCCAAATGCAACAGGTCATGATGTGATGCTCCGCTTACTCATCTATTGTTAATATAATGCTAGCTGAATGTTTTCACTTAGGATATGGTGGTAATAGGTTCTCTTCCTTGATCATCTCATAGGAGACATTTCTCTCTCCCTTAAGTCACTCGCAAGCCACTCACCTTGTCTGCACTCTGCTCCAGTCCAGCCCTCCTTACACACCTTAATACCGGAAGGGTCACAGTTGAAATGGCCAAAAAAGTCATCTCGTGCTCGGCAGAATTTGTTGCAGAGTGGGCCGTAGTAATTGGTATCGCAGCGGAATCGCAGGCGGTATTCCAGAGTGAAAGTGCGGCCGTGATGGCGGAAGGACTGCCACTGCTCACCTGGATTCAGCATGGAGGACAGCAGCACGCGCTCTATTAATTCCTCCCTACCTGGGAGGGGGACAGACAGAGTAAAATTAAAAATAAATAAAAAAAGGTAACACTTTATAATAACTTTCATTAATAAATCATTAACAAACATTATATAATGTTTAACTAATCATTACTCATTACCAGGGTGCGAACTACGGAGGAGCTAGGGGGAGCTTGGCTCCCCTTAATAAGCGCTTGCATAAAGCAAGTAGTGCATACACTTGTAGCTGTTATGTATCTTTGTAAGTCATTGTAAGCCCTATTTTGAGGCACGCGCAAGCTCACGAACACCCCCTCAACCCCCCTGTTATAAAAAAAACAAGTGGGCTCTCCCAAAGTCCACGGTATAGTTCGAACACTGCTCATTACTAATCAATATATATTCACATATCTAGAAATATGAGATAATGTGCTTGTTAATGTTACTAATGAACTTATGAAACATTACAAAATGGTTAACAGATCATTATTTAATGTAAATTGAAATGCTTACAAATGTCATTAAACTTTAAATTCATATGACCATGGATTTTTTTTTTCTTTTAATCTTCAAATGATTTTGACGGATGGTTTACAATGATTTAAAGCTTCATTAATAAATCGTTAACAAACATTATATAATGCTTAACGGATCATTAGTTAATGTTTACAAATGTCATTAAACTTTCAATGCGTTTTAAAAATCTACAAATGATTTTTACAGAAATTATACAATATTTACAAGCTTATTTGTTAATGTACTTTTGAATACTTACAAATGTCATTAAACTTCAGTTCACACTTCACATATTAGCTCATGCTCATTTTTACATTTACAAATGTTGTGAAAATATAGCTTATAGGCACTTCACAGATTATTCATGTTAATATATTCATTAGCTCATAATTGTTACAGTGCATGCTTTTATTTAAAAGCGTGGTCATGAAACAGGCATGGGTAGATACACAGCAAAAAGTAATAGAAGAGGTAAGACGAAGAGTAATCCAAAGGCTAACGCGGGTCTGAGATAGGCAAACAAAGTCCAGAGAGCTAGGCAAAAGAAGAATCCAAGACAGGCAGGAGATCAGGAAACAGGCACAAAACTAGACGTGACTAGACTAGAGCTAGGAACTAGGAACTAGGAACTAGACAAAACTCGGAAATGGCTCCGTAACGTTGCTATCACTGACGTGGCGATAAGCGCTAAACAATACTCGGCGTTGAATGGTGGTGTGAGACTGATTTATATAGTGTGTTATTGGTAGCAGCTGTGTGTGATTGGTTTCAGGTGAGCTTGTGATTAGTGCAATGGAGCATGGGAAATGTAGTCCAGGGTGATGTGTAACAGTCTGTGTAGTGTGAGAGTCAGTGTAACGGAAAGGTGACCTCTGGTGGCGATCGAACGGAAGTCCATGGACAGGATTCGTGACAATATATTTAATATAATATCAATATTATTAATCATTTGTTAATGTTTTTGCAGTACCCAGTCTAAAGTGGAAACTATTCATCAATTGTATATGTTTATAAACATTTACTAATCATTAATACCTTTATGAGCAGTCATCTCAATGGCAAAATGTGTCCCAAATGACCGGAATTCTCCCTATTTTCACATCTTTACAAATCATTTATTAATCATTTGTTCATGTTTTTGCAGTACCCAATCTAAAGTGGAGACTATTCATCATTTGTAAATGTTTATAAACATTTACTATTTTTTTTTAGTATCTTTATTGGAACTGAACTTTTAGCTACTTTAACAATGTTTGTGTAAAGGGTGGTTAGTTAAGTTTAGCTAAATGCTTGGTAAAGACATATGACACATTGTAATTTGGGTGCAAAACATGTTTATATCACCTCAAAACTTGTATTAGCATACTATTGTGTATCATTAAACAGAATATTCCTTGAGTCATACATCAACAGGAGGGGGGGGGGGGGGACCATTTTCAAAAAAAAA
>NW_015505546.1:150105-153944 GCF_001515645.1 Sinocyclocheilus grahami
TTTTATTAAAAAAAAAAATATATATATATATATATATATATATATATATATATATATATATATATATATACAAATAAAATAAAAAAGTTAAAACAATAATATTAAAATATTACTACAATTTAAAATAACTGTTTTGTATTTGATTATATTTTAAAATGTTGTTTATTCTTTGATGGCAAAGCGGAATTTTCACAATTGTCACTTTTTCAGAGTCACATGATCATCATTCGGATATGCTGATTTGGTGCTCAAGAAACAAATCATACACTGATCTTAATTGTGTTGTATCTAATCTTAACTTCTTTAACTCTGATGTCATGACAATGTAAATAATAATTTAAACTTTACAGCTAATAATACACAGGTTTATGCTGAATAACTCATGTATGTGCTTTGTGTATTTTACATAAATACCAGCTTAATACTTATGCGCTTACCCCTGGAACTGGTCTTATTTACTTCCATTGTAAATGTATTTCTGTATATGTGATTTTGTTGTCTTTTTTTAATTAGTCAAATTTATTCTCTGTGGTAATCAACAAAGGCTGTTGATAGAGCTTGACTTGTGATTCTTGATGAGACATTAGATTCGTTCATTTGTCTCTCCCTTTTGTCCCTCGTGTACAAGAGGTTTACCAGAGAGACTGTTAGCCTGCCTCATCTTAAATACTGTTACATAGTGCATAATCTCTCACAAAGCACTCTAGAAAGAGAAAATATTGCCTAACAGATGAGATCATCTGGGCTTAAAAACAAAGGAATGAAAACAGGGAAGAGTGAAGGTGTTCAAACACAGATAAGTTATCTTAGCAACCCCCCACACACATTGAAAATAAACATATCAACCGCATACAGTGACCCCAAAAAGTATTTGGGCCCTTTAGGCAGTTTCATACACACAGATCTGGACATGATTGCCTCGTCCTCTTCTGTTAACGGACTGCAGTGTAAGCAGTCAGTAATTAGTGTTGTGGTCCATTTAAACATTATTCTACTACAGTCCATTAGAGATGTAAATGACTACAGCAGAGCTGCACTCATGCAGAAAACCTTGAGCTTAGTTTATCACTGAAGGCACATGAATTTACATGAACATAAATCTGATCTCTCACTCAGGGATGTATGATAACTATCACACAAGATCCACCAAACCCATGAGAGAGAAATTAAACACTCGTTCTCGATCCTGTGATCTGTGATTTTGGATTTAGAGGGTGGTTCAGTGATAAGAGAGGGTGAAACTGTCTTTGGTACACTGTGGTCCTTTATCAAAGTATTTAGTCATCGCAAATGATTCCCGAAATCATTCATCATGTGGGATGAAAACAGAAATTGAACTACAAACACTTCAGTGGAATTCAGTGTGAGAATTGGGGATGTACGTGTGTACTGTACGTGCAAATATATATCTGTACAGAACCAGGGTTAAGCAACGTTCAGAATTAAAAATCAGCTCCCATTCCATTCATGAGTGTGAAGTTGAATTTAATTGGTCCTATCCCACAAGATGTTGGACTGGAATTTGCATTGGACTGAGCAGTAAGAAATTACTGAATTGCAATTCAAAGACATTTAACAGTCGAAAGTATCCAAAATAGAAATAATTACATAGTTAATATTAAGTTGAGTTTTTACATGTGTTTCTTAATGAAACAAACATATTTAAATGAAGTTTAATACTGTCAAAACAACTACCACAACAAACCAAAGCAAAGAAGAAAAAAAAACAATGGCACATGGCTACATATGCTCCATTACAATTTAATGCAGTAACTTGTTTAATGAAGTTACTTGATTTATTTATTTATTCTTTTGCTTTTTTGTGCCTTTTTTGGTCTTGCACCTGTTTGACAGTATTTTTGGATGTGTGCATATTAAAATTAATACAGCCATTAAAACACCAGCCATAGAGAACCACAAAAATGTCAACATTATTTTAAGAGCACTTTATAAAAATATAGAAATTTAGGATCAGTTAGACATGTTCATTATACTGCATTTAAATATATAAAATATTCCACGTGTTCTATGAATATATGTTTATGGGTCATTCATACCAGACATGTGTTAAATATGGTATTAAAAATCACACTTTCAGCAGTCATATGAATTTTTTTCATATATGAGTTTTACTCCATTGCATTTATATTGCCTTGAATTAAAATATAAATTCCAATTTTCAAGCATGTTTGCTCATTTCAAATTCTGTAACTGATTTGCACTTTAAAGTCATTCTACACTTAATTCTTATTGATGCACAACCCTGGACAGAAGACGCCTCGTAGACAATGAAAAAAATGCGAAACTAAGCAATACTTGTGTCCTTGAACCTTTCTCTCTCTTTCTCTCTCAAGTTTTTTCCATGTCATAATAGGTCAGGACGAACTTTGTTAAAGCTTGTTAAAGCTATATGGCACTCGGATGCATGGCTGTATTATAATCCAAAACTGGCAGGAAAAAAACGGCTCTACAGTTCCAAACTGACGTCAATTCGACTCCCGGATCAGCCCACCTAAGCCTCACCTCACCAGAGACAAGCTGTAAATCCAATGAACTAGAGAAGGGATGATAAAGTAAATGAAAAGACATGACAGGAGCTGGAGGGCAGTGAGAATGTGAGATTAAGTGAGAGGAGAGAAATAGATCTAGAAGAGATACAAAGGGGAAGAAGAGAAAATTACAGTGTAAGAGAATAAGAATGCAAGAAAAGGAGAAAAATGAGATGAGAGAAGTAGATGTGTCTGCATGTTTGGGAAACAAATTAAGTTTGGTTATTTATGGAAATGGAGGGGCAATATCCAAGTGATTAAAATGTATCTCAGTGTTGTCTGAAGCATGCACATGTGTGTAATTCATTCATTAAATAGTCCACCATTACTGTGCATGAGGACAAAATCAGTGCGTGTGATTGTGTGTGTGCAAAACCCAGCAACATATTTTCAGTCATGGAGCTTTTCTTCAATTATAAGAAGAAACAATCAGAAAGCAACACAGGAAATGAAAGAGTCATGGAGACTGACCCCGTGCATTACTCAGTTCTCTTGTAATCCCCAGAAGACAGCATGAGGGGTAAATACGGATTGGCTGTCTGTTGTTGGCAATGTCCTTCTTTTCATTCTTTCTTTCTCTCTGCTATCATATTACTACAAATCATTTCTGTGAGGACACATATGATCCATGGATTTTTTTTGTGCATTAACACAAGCTTTTAATCATTGTATAACATCTGTTAAAATCATTTGTAGATTTTCGAGATGTGCATGATCATATGAATTAGAAGTTTAATGACATTTGTAAGCATTTTAATTTACATGAAATGTTAATTATTAGGTAATGTTTAATAAATTTATTAGTAAACATTAACAAGCACATTATTTCACATTTCTATAGATATGTGAATATATATGAACTAATGATCTGTTAAGCACTACATATTATTTGTTAATGATTTATTAATGAAAGTTATTATAAAGTGTTACCCAAAAAAACCCAGCTTTCTCATTTTTCCACCCAAAAAGACATTGAAAATCTATCAGCTGATATGTGCCAACAAAAGTAAGACTGGACCTTAAAGGAATGATACATTTTAAGCTTTAAATGTAAATTCATTAAAAAAAGTTTATTATTATTATTATTATTATTATTAAATCAACAGCTCAAATTGGCAGTCCCTTTTTTTCTTGTTTTTTAAAGCAAGCAAAAACTGCTATTATAGTAACGCACTTACAAAAGTACATGTGGACTTCAAATGTTTGGGGTCTGCAAAATGTATTTTATTTTTTATTTTTTTTAAGAATTATCTTATGCTGCATTTATTTGTTTAAAATAATTTCATTAAA
>NW_015505546.1:154191-171762 GCF_001515645.1 Sinocyclocheilus grahami
ACACACACACACACACACACACACACACACACACACACAGAGTACTCATCACCATACCTGCCTCTGATGTTTCATTGTCATGGTCCAGAGCCTCGATCACCAGAGAAAACGATTTCTGGACAAAGGAAAATAAACAAGGGAATGCATGTAAGTGTTTTTATATTGCCACATGTACACAACACACTGTGATGGGTTTATTGAGTGAAAACACTACAAAATCCCACATAAATGTGGATCTGACTGGTTTTTAGCATATACTACTGTGTGTATTGCTAGGATGGTCTGGGTGGTTGCCTAAAAGACTCCACCTTACAGTTTATATGATATTCATATAATTCAGTTTATTTCTTATTTTATTTATTATCATATAAAAATCCCAAATTAGATTGCTTAGAAAAGTAACAGCACATGCTTGCAAAATAAGTCACACAATTTGAGCAATTATAAGGAAAATAAGGGATGACTTACAGTGTGTGCCAAAGCTTAATACTTCCCTTGTGAAAAAGAAGTGCACTTCATTGTACTGTATGTACACTTGCAGTGTATTTCAAATCTTAAAAGTATATTTTATATACTATTAATGAAATAAAATGCCACTTAAATGGATAGTTCATCCAAAAATGAAAATTTGATGTTTATCTGCTTACCCCCAGGGCATCCAAGATGTAGGTGACTTTGTTTCTTCAGTAGAACACATATGATTATTTTTAACTTGAACCGTTGCAGTATATCAGTCGTATAATGGATGGCAATGGTAACAAAATCTATGAGAGTAAAAGAAAACATGCACAGACAAATTCAAATTAAACCCTGCAGCTCGTGATGACACATTGATGTCCTAAGACACGAAACGATCAGTACACGCTCTGGCATAATTTACGCAAGCGCCGGAAGTGATCTCTCGCGAGTATATATACGTCACTCATTGTTTACACAGTGCACAGTCTTTGTAGGTACGACAGCTAATCAAAATGGTACTTACTTGCGCTTATCCGGATTGTTCAAACCGACTTTTTTTTTAAACTAAAAGATTACGTTCTCTCGCGCGAACTCATTCAGGGGGTGGTGACTTTTCACGTATTCCCAACTTCTGAGCCTGCTCGCCTGAAGTTATGGTTGATTGCTCTTCGGCTGGATATCAACACACCCATTAACGTAAACTACGCAAGATGTTGTTTGTTAGAGAAAGCATGCCTCATACACACACTCCTACACACACAAGTCTGTTTTAATTACCATTACACACCTCACGCACCGGATGCCGTGCTCGCGCCCAAAGACAGTTGGACATAGTGGTGTATTAGAGGTCAAAATTTATATAAATACTGTTCGGTTTCTGGCACAAACCGATCATTTCGTGTCTTAGGACATCAATGTGTCGTCATGAGCCACAGGGTTTAATTTGGATTTGTCTGTGCATGTTTTTTTTACTCTCATAGATTTTGTTACCATTGCCATGCATTATACGACTGATAGACCTCAACGGTTAAAGTAAAAAATCATCATATGTGTTCTACTTAAGAAACAAAGTCACCTACATCTTGGATGCCCTGGGGGTAAGCAGATAAACATCAAATTTTCATTTTTGGATGAACTATCCCTTTAAGTGTACTTAAAGGTTACATTCACACTGTCAGTTTTTGAAATTGACAACCACATTTACTTACAGGTGTGGGTTTTGAAATATCGCATTCACACAGCAATTTAGACTAGCATCTTGAATACTGTATTCCTTACCAGTAACCATAGCTACAGTGATCAAAGTAATATCCAAGATGGTGACGTCCATAAAACTGAAAAGTCATATCACTTTTTGACATGACAAAAGCCCAACTGAGCCGCAAGTTCATCCATTAAATCTTCATTAACCAGCAGCAAATTTGGGGGGAGAGTGGAGCATTTGAGTCAACAAATGCATACAACACAAAACTGATGGGAGCAGCTCTGGTGGAGAACCGTGACTGGATGTAAAACCTTCATAGCTCAGATCTCCACCTCAGGTTTTCCGAGAATGCAGTTGTGAGTCCTGAAAATAATCGTACTGTTTGTGAACCTAACCATATTAAGGACTCAGATACAGAACTGTCAACCTAAAACACACTTCAGCACATTTTTTTAAAAATTCCAGACTGAAAATTTTAAAGTACATTTTAAATCATCATGTTGTAATAATATTTTTGGTGCTTTAAAGAAGTATATCATTTCTGTAATAATAAAAGCATGCTAAACTGTGCTTCTTTTCACAAGGGTTAAGGGTTTGTTCAAAGTATGAGCAATGTAAATGCTGTAGCAAGCACCACTAATAAATTACAGATGTGAAATTGTACATCATGTGCTCTTTATGCTGAAATTTGCTACTGGATGGTTTGAGCTCTTTTTCTCCGATACATCGCTAAAGTCCAGTGGGGGAACAGATGGTGCACTGAAAACAACAAAAACCCCAGAAAACAGAAGAATGTCACCATTGATTCGCAGTTGCACTGAGACCAAGCCTGTCTGCAGACTCTAAACACAGTACCAATCAACCCCAGACAACTGACAGTCATGAGTACTTAAACAAATAGAGTAGCTACTTCAAACACTACTGAACAAGCGGCTACAACATCACAATGTGATTTAAAGGGAGAGCTGACAAATTCATGAGAGCATCAACGAGTAGAAAAAGACAGACTGGGAGGAAGAAAAAAAGAGAGGAGGACAATTTTCTTCTTCCTCTCTGTGTCCCCTAAATGAATAATTCAAAGCCACACTCTCATTCTCCAGTGAGAGGTCCAAACCCTGCCATGCAAATGACACAGCTGCAGCATTCTGGGTAACGAAACTCTAAAAGGCGGCATGGATGTATGGTCACGTCTGTCTCGTAAGTGGCCACCACAACGGAGAGGAGTGGTGGATCTGAGCGAGGGATGGAGAGAGAAGACATGAGAGGGGTAGAATGATTGGCAGGAGTGAGGGAGCTTGATAAAAGTGCTGTTAAGGGTTGAGAGAATATGATTCAGTGATTGAATGGCTGACTGGGAAATGGACATGAGATAAAGAAGAATGGCTTCATGTGACTGAAAAGCATCTTGCATTAAAGTACACACACACAACAGGGCTTGAGCTTCATAATTATATTCCTGTTTCAATAGCACATGTGCATTAAAAGAATGTACTTGAATTGGCTTGAATTTAAAAGCTCTTCCATGTAAATGTGAGTTTTTGTCACTAGCCATGATTGCAACAATTAGCATTCCCATACCCATTAGCATTTCCACTTATCTCAATGGCAGGTGCTTGACTAGCACTATATTTAAATATTATTATATGAAAATATAAATATGTAACTTATATTTTTATGTTGCTTGCAAATACATTTTGTTTACTAGTTTAGTCAGAATACACTGCTATTTTGAATTACACTGTGTTTCATCCCCGAATGGTGTAGTAATAGTTTTCTAAAAAAAACAAAAAAACAAACATCTTGTATGAACTGCTACATTTGCTGGTACTAATTATATAGATTATTTTTTGACTTGTTATTTAATCTGACTGCAATAACCTAGTAAACTAATAAAATAAACATTGTATTCAACGTAATGAGGTCATGTGACAATGTAGCTTACTACAGTTTGAAATGTTTCTCATAGACAAATGTCTACAATACACTTACTATTTTAAAGGTTTATTCAATAGTTCAGTAATTAAAAATGTAGAGTCGTCTGAATGGTATACACTCACATGAGAAGAAAAACATACATGCTCATAATAGTTTTCAATAAAAAGTGTTTTGATGTTTTGATGCAGGTCCCCCTCCTTAAAGGCGTAGTTCACCCAAAAATGAACATTCTGTCATCATTTACTCACCTTCATGTTGTTCCAAACCTGTATGAGTTGCTTTCTTCTTAAAAGAACATAAAAGAAGATATTTTGAAGAATATGTGTAACCAAACAGTTGATGGACCCCACTGACTTCTATATTATAGAAAATAAATAGATCAAATCAATAAATAATACAATGGAATAAATGGGGACCACCAACTGTTTGATTACACACATTCTTCAAAATATCTTGTTTTGTGTATGTTCACAAGAAGAAGAAAAAAATACAGGTTTTGAACAACTTAAAGTTGAGCAAATTACAACAAAAATGTAATGTATTTTGTCAGTCCATTGGCTATCACTTCAGTAGCGTAGTGTTGTTCAGTGATGCGAACAATGGAACACACTTATTATCATGCTTTACCGAGACAACAGGATAATCAGTATCTGTTTTTGTTGGACAGATAAGGGAATAAATTATTGTGTTCACCACTCTGTGTGGTGATTGTGTTGTATTCACTAGCATCAGTGTAATTGATATAAAACCCATTGACGATTATGCAGATTCACATCAATATATGGCAGCGCAGTGTCTAACACAGTATAATAAATCAGTATAATAAATTCAGCAGTATGACAGGTATGTGTTAGCTAATGCTAAGCATCTTATAAATGTTTCATATAATAAGTGAACAGTTATTACACAATGTAAACAGCATGCTTCACATCCTTAATGGCCCCTTCAGAGATAAAGACAGCACTGAGATAAAACCACATTTGTACTTTATTATTCCAGAGATGTGATTTGTGTCATAACAGCACATAAGACACTCTCTTACACACACATTTGCTCACTCAAATGAGTAATAGCTTTCCACAATTGCTCTCCACAACAGCACTCTCAAAAATAACAACCAGCACTACATACTCTTTCTTTTTCCTCTTAACACATTCACACATACACACAACATACCCTCAGTGCCCTAACAAACTCAAAACATTCACAGCACCCACACCCTTAAATAAACAACCAGAACAAAGACAAATTTCTCAGACACACAAACACAAATGTCCACCTACTGTGGTCCCCTCTCAGGCCCCGGAGCCCTCTCTCAGCCCCCTGCAATGAGATAACCCAGACCACTCAAGCTCAGTGTCTGACACCCTCTCTCTCTTTCACACAAACACACACACACATACACACACACACACACACACACACAAGCCTTAGATGGATATCCAGCTCCAATTCAGCATAAACTGCCACTAAGCCCAGACTATGTCTATCTCCATTATCAAAAACATAACTCTCCCTATCTCTCGCAATTTTTTGAGTGTTAAAGTTAGGTTAGGTGATTTCAGAGAGGCTAGCAATAGCAAGCTAGCTTTCAAAGCATAAGATCCCATCCTCTCTGCAAATCACTCTCCAAAGCCACGCCTGATGGAGGGTTGAATGCAACCAAAGCCACTAGAGGCCAAGCCTGAAACCTTTAGCCAAAAAAGCATAACGGCTAATGCAAACACTTCCGGTTTACCAGTACGTGGAAAAGGAGACCAGAGGCCGTTTTTTTTAATGGATGTCAATGAAGGAGAGGCTTCACTATGCTGAATAAACAGCTTTTTAGAGGAAACAGCTTAACATTTAATGAATCAACAGGCTATCGGCTAATCTTCAACATGTTTTACACTAAACTATAGAATTATTTTTAGAGTATACACCGAAAAAAATGCCGTTTTATAAGAGAAGTCACTGACTATTTGAGACAAGTGGGATTCATCTTACGGCAATTCTCATTCATTCCTATGCTATTCGTAAATGGCGGTTGAGTGTTGCATAACTCTGACTGAAATTCAATGACGTCAAGGCTGTAATGTGATTGGTTATTAAGGCACATGTGATCCAAGTTGACCATTATGCTTTCTCCAATAGTAAGTAATACAGACCCTCTCATCTCCCTATAGAAAGACAATCTCTGATGCAACGCTGTCAGATTATCTCATGTCTCATTCACCAGTGAGAAAACATTACAGTACAAAGCGCATTATATTACAATAATAACGCCTTCCATTCTTGCTTGGTACGCAACAGCATAATGGAATGTGCTGATGATCTGCATGAATAGTTTGCACGGAGGTATGCTAATGCATACATTGACAGGCAGGTAGGACAGCCTATCATAGCCCTCGGACCGAGGGATATGATTGGACAAACATTTGATGGTCCTACACCTTCCACAGATGATATGAATGCATTTAAATACATTTAAACCACTTAATTAGTGTTTGTCAGGATATGAAGAGACTTTCAGCCAGCATAACAGAAAATGTTTTTAATGTGCTTAAATTATTAACGCGTTTAACAAACCCCATCCTGGCCTAGACCTGTTTGTTATCTTACATTGCATGCAGTTGCTTAGTGACGAATGTAATGCAGGATGATTATTGTCTGTTTTTGCTGAATTTCGACAATGAAAATAGTTATAAATAAAGCCACAGCAGAACTGTGTGCATCTCTGAGCAACACACAGCAGTGTGTTCTACAGCACACAATACACAGCAACACACAAAATTAAATTAATCCACGAGCAAATGCTTCAGTGACCCATTTGTAGAATTGCAAGCAAATCACTAGCTTCATATCTGAATGAATCAGCCATTTGAATGAATCAGTTGAATGAATGATTGAATGACTCACTCATTAAAACACTGACTTACTGTCACTGGTGGTTTTAGTTTCATATTGAATGTATCATTTAAACATTTATTATAATCCTTTTGGGGTTAATTTCTCAGCCAAAACTGATTTGTGATTAATTTGATTAATGAATCTGCACATAATGTCATTAGATTTAAAATCTTAATCGCTTGACAGTCCTATTATATGTGTCTGTGGTCCTGGTAATCCCTACATTATGGCTACCAAATGTCCCCACAAGGATAATGGCAATAATATTTGACCTTGTGGGGAACTTTTTTTTGGTCCCCATAAAGAAACAAGCTTATAAATCATTCAGAATAATCTTTTTTGAAAATCTAAAAATGCAGGAAAATTTGCATGAAGGGTATGTTTAGGGGTAGGGATAGGGTAGGGCTGTGCGATATGGCCCCAAAAATTTTTTTCTTATCAGTCAGAATCGATAATTATCACTATACATGTCAAATCTTTATTTCTTTTACATGTAAAGGCAGATTTCTTCTCCTGAGTGAAAGCTGTAGAAACCAAACAGTTAACTGGTTTTAAATTATATTTTGTCAGAACATGACAAACACTTGCCAAACAGGTGAACATTTCACAAATCTGAGATGCATTATTCAAAACATTTATAATAATAAAATATGCATGAGTAAACTTAAGTCAAATCCTTTTTCAGTCTTTTCCCTTAACAAAATATCTTAGAGAAATTAATTTCTTAGTTTCTGCATGTTCGAATGGGTGATTTTATTTCAAATCATGATAGAGGTTTGTGGCACGATGCAGATGTACATTAGCATTTTGTTCATTAACAAAAACAGTAACATCTGTAAAATGTAACAACCTCATATTTATAGGGTAAAATTTTAATATTCTGACTGTTTGAGTTAGGAATCTACTTTTATTCAAATTAACCTTTGGTCAGCCATAGTTTCACACAATTAGATCATGTTAACCAAAGGTAAATCCACACATAGCACCTTACTAGTACCATCCATTTAATAAACGCTTAATATATGCACATTATGTGAAATACATTCCTTATCCTTGTTTTCCTTTTCCAACAATGTAAAATCTACTGTAGCATCTAAAAAATAACCAAGGACGTATTACTGGTAATGGCACAGTAGCATTTAACTGAGTAACATTAAGTTCCATAGCTTTCTGTATCACTGTCCATCCAAAGATTTTCGTTATGCTCCTCTCTTTTGCCTAACAAGGCTTTAAAGTGTTTAATGTTGGGTGCTCTTGACTATGGCCTTGTAAATTAGCCCAATAATTTAATGATAACTGTACCCTTCTCATTTCTAATAACATTTCTCCTATTTCTACTTGGCAATGCCGCTACTGGTGTTGTTTGTTATAGCCCCTGTACATGTCTCAATGCTTGATGCTGTATATTATCTTACTTTTTAAGTGACGTTTCTGCTGCTGAACTATACACAAAACAACCCAACATCAACCCGCTGTATATGACTTTCAATACCATCCTATCTGCCCCCCATTCACTTCCAACTAAACACCTCATTATATTTATTACTTTCTTTTTGTCCACTATTTTCTGATTATGTATCACCCATGTAATTCTTTCATCAAACCATATTCCTAAAAACTCACTCTTTCTAATTCTTGATTAGGCTATATCATTTTAATTTCACATCACCACCAATTGTTTCCTCGTAAAAAACATTATGTTTGCCTTGTCAACCGAGAACTTAAAATCCCATTTAAATGACCATTCTTCAACATTTGTAATAGCCTTCTGTAGTTTCTTTACAATAAAATCAATGTTATTTCCCCTTTTCCAGATTGCTCCATCATCAGCAAAAAGCGATATCCCAAACCAATTTTCCAAGTCCTCAAATACATCATTTATCATTATGGAAAATAATAAAGGGCATACTATACTACCTTGTGAAGTTCCATTTCTCATCACATTTATGTTTCCTATTCTTACTTTTATTGCTTTTCCTAATAAAAATTAATCTATACATTTGGCCTTTAATACCTAACTTACATAATTGAATTAACAGACCTTCTCTCCACATCATGTCGTATATGCCTCCTCTACTTCAAAGAAAACAGCCACTACACTTTCTCTGTTTATTTGTGCCTTTCATATTTCATGTTCTAAACATGCAGCCGGGTCCACAGTATTTCTAACTCTCCTAAAACCACTCTAGTATTTCGATAAATATATAATTTTTTTCCGCATAATATATAAAAACCTTTCCTTTACCATTTTTCCATTATTTTACAGATACTGGATGTCAAATCAACTGGTCTATAATTTCCTGGATTTGTGCAAATTTCCCTGGTTTGCGTAAAGGAACTGTAACTGCCTCCTTCCAACTTTGTGACAATTTTTCCTCATCCCAAATTTTATTATACATTATATTAAGTAAAACATCCTTGGACGATTCACTAAGATGAGTTACCATTCTTTAGCAAATCTGATCCATGCCTGGTGCAGAATTTTTAGTTTTTCTGAGAGAGTGATTTTAGAAAATGCCATATTTAACTGGTCATTGATTTCCTCATTCGGTAATAGTTCTTTGTACTCATCTAACGTACTTTCCCTTCCTCTTTTTCCCTATTCACTAATATTGTTTGAGCTATGAACTTTAACAAAAGCGCTTGCCAGCATTTCTGATTTCTCTTGTGCTGCGCTACCATTTGAGCGAGCTGATAACTGATCCATGTGGTGCCGTTAACGGTGTTTCGTTTCTGTAACACCGACTGCTGCATGGATGATGAAGGCACGATGAAGATAACAGAAACAAATCCTTTTAATAGATAATCCACAAGATGAAGAAGTTCTCACACACAAGGTAACATCAAACAATACCAAACAACATAAGGAACAGAACGGGGAGTACTTATACAAACTAAACGAGGGAACTAATGAGTAGATTAACAGAACACAGGTGAACAGAATGAACTAATCAACACACAAGGAAATACTAGGTCAGGGGAAAACATGAGAAAACAAACTACAAGTCCATGGTGGTGACAGTTTCGCTTTTGGCACATAAACATTGAATGTTTATTGAACATGTGTTATCATTTTATCGAGGGAAAAATATATCATGATAATTATCATTATCATTTTATCGCCAAGCCCTAAGGAGAAAAAGTTTGTCCAGTATAAAAAACATTACGTCTAGAGAACATAAAACATGGAAACTCAACGTATGTGTGTGTGTGTGTGTGTGTGTGTGTGTCGCAGAACACATCTCTGCAAAAGCAGCTATATATTTTGCTTTATAATGTTTGAAAAATATATTCTGTGTGATATAAAACATTCCAAATTATACCAAATTAAATAACTGCAGTTTATATTGTTATTATAGTAAAGTGAAAGCTTAAAATATTATTTACTAAGTTGACAGCATTGTTTTTTCCCAAATTGTTTAAAAAATGAATTAATAAAATAAAATACATATTTGTTCACAGTTAATGTCATGACCTTTATGACTTTGGAACTGTTTTTGTCCATATAATGAAGGTCAGTGGGGTTAAAAAAAATGCTGGCCTTCACTGACTTTTATTGTAGACATTTTTTTTTATATATATTTTTGTTTTCCACAGAAAAAAGACATACAGGTTTAGATTGACCTGAGGATGAGTAAATAATGACAATTTTAATTTTTGATGAACTATCCCTTTAAAGGCATGAATTTTCTATAAGCATACACTCTAAAAAATGCTGGGTTGTTTCAACCCAATGTTGGGTCAAATATGGACTAACCCAACAGTTGGGTTAAAAAGCTCATTTAAAAATGTAACCAAAATGTAACCCAACAGTTGGGTTGAAACAACCCAGCATTTTTTAGAGTGTACCACATGATACGTGGGCTCTGATTTTAGATCTTATAAGTAATATTTTAAAGCATGGCCAATTCAAACCTCAGTCAAATGTGTCGACAAGGTCCTTATAACTGCACACCTGATGGGAAAATAAGATGTTTATAAATATAATTTGGCTGTAATAAATATTTACTTAGCCCATCATGTTTGTGTCTATCCAAGTGTGTTTGTACAGCAGTGTGTGTAATGTCTGTTGTCTGTTGTGTGTGTGGGTGGGTTTAGGGAGCCACTGATATTCTCAGCTCACAGTCTGTTTTGGCTCTGGGACATCCTGGTGGAAGAGATGAGGCAAAAGAACAGAGAGGTTAGGAAGTGACACTCTCTAAAACAAAACCACACTAACACACACCCATTACATCAGTGCTGGTCAGTCAGACCGTTGTCTCTTCTTTCTGTTGCTCTATTCTCTCTCTCTATCAGGCTGCATCAGCACAGGGTAAGCCAGAGGCAGTGGCAGTGCCAAGGTCAGATACAGGCGTACACACAAACACACAGGTGAGTGAACCACACACGTGCAGGAAGGGCGTATGAGTATCTCTTGTCACAGGTCAAGTTCACAAATCTGCTAAATCACTGTTCCACTGCTCTACCACACCTCTGGCTCCACTACAACTACTGTCATTTCCGTTCTAGCTCATTTATCTGTGATGTAAGTTGTATGTCTTCGTGTTGTGATTAATGAGTCATGAATCACTAATCGTTAAAAAAAGGCATAAGTGTTTTGACAAGAACTTAATTTGATCTCTTTTGAGCAAATAATGGATGCTACTTTTTCAAAAGAATACTAAGGTGGTAGAGTCAGTGGGCAGAATGGACTGTTAATAATATGAACTGTATTAAATGCATGTTAAAAGCAGGGTTTTTCAAACTTTTTGATGTCTTTTTTGCTCACAAATATGATGATCCAATTGTAAAGAACACCCCTTCTAAATTAAGGAAGCACATTTATATTTTCATGTATTAAATTATTTATATTGTGTGAGAAACATATTGACAACTCTTTATTGGTTCCATTGCTTAACATTTATAACATTATTTAACTACATTTGTTAACATGAACGAACAATTAAAAATATGTCTAAAGCATTTATTTATCCCAATTATTGTATTGCAAAATGTATTAGTAATAATAATAGGACATTACTGTAAAATATTTTGTGCATATTATACTTTTAAATTTGCCATTATACTAAAGTAAATTATTAAAATATTGGAAAATATTTATTTTGTATTAAGTTAACAGGATATGTTTTTCTGTACAATCTGTTTAAAATATAGATTAAAAAACACATGCACACAAATTGTGTGTAGTTCTCATCAGATATGTTCTTTATTTTAAACCTTTCTTTTAATTAAAATTAAACTATATTTTTAGAAAAAAAAAACATTCTCAGCAAATTGATTACATATTAATATATTAATTTACTTTTTTTATCTAGCAGGATTAGAGGTAAGATATAATATATAATATACAATGTGCTCATATATAAAAAAAATATTGCCAACATCAAATATAGTCAGGAGTTAAGCCATTTTTAATACATTAATGGTGTCTTAAAATTTTTAAGCTTTAACTTTGACAGATAGCTATAATTATCTCTTTGTGTTCATGCAGTGTTCTTGAGACCTGTGGGAACAATCGAAACAAGACTAAGACTGTCCCATTACAAAACACACACAAAAACCTCATATCCTGTTTATCATCTGTGCCTGTTTCTCACACAATCATGCCTAATCACACACACACCCAAAATACATTAAATAAACTAGCAAATTTACGGGAAAAAAAAACAGACGCCGGAAGGTCCAGCAGTAAACAGCATCAAGCAGAAAAGATAAGGCTCAGAGACAAAACTCTCCAGTTTTTAGCACTCAGGACAATAGTAGCAGGAGTGTGTGTCTCTGTGCACAGGTGAGCACCGAATAATTCACTTCAGCCCCCACTGTGTCTCCTCTGACATTTGAAAAGCATTGTGTCCCAGCTCTTTTCCTACAGTAGCTGTGCATCAAAAAAAACAAAATGCTAAGCTACAGGAAAATTGTTTCACTGAAAGGCATCAAAAACCATTATGAACAATCACACACAGTCTATAATAATAATAGCTGCCAATCAACAGACATAAATACAGTATTCTGTAAGTAAGGCCTTAATATGCAGAGTCTAACTCTCCTTCTGGAAGCATGATCAGTATATGCATATGCTTTCATTTCATTACTAAACAGGATGTTGTGTTTGTTATTTCCAAAAGCCTTCAGAAACAGAGCTGTCTGACAGTCGAATACGCTTGGATGCCTGTGTATGAAAGAGCTCTATTCACACTTAAGGGAAAAAGAGGCACAACTGCACTACATTGAATTCATAATGAGTAATCACTATATTTCACTGCATCCGGCTCCTCAGAATAGTAACACTTCATGAAGGGACTCGAAACTTGCTGGACCTTCTCAATGTAGCAAGTCTCTGTTCTCTGAATTCATCAAGCAGCAGCACATCTGCAATCTATCATCCATTTAGTAACATTTAATAAAAAAGTTCGGCCAAGATTAAAATCAGTGAATTGTGGGGGGTTAAGACAAGGGTTAAGACTTGTTTTAGTCTGGAACTGTGTAGAGATCAGTCTCTGGACATAAGCAGTCTACTTCTTTAGCAAGTTATGCAAGGCATTATCAGCCGAGAAATAGCTGAATGATCTTTGACACACAACATCATTTTTAAATGCTTTTTCACATAATGCAACTATATAGAATGAATGACTATGATAAACAACACAACAAAAAGTCACTTTTGATATTTGAACATTTTTACAGACTCCCATGATGCTCAAGTTTTTTGGGAGGCAGTCAGGATGCTATGCAGTTGCTCAGGTGTTCTGAATGTTTTTTATCATGTTGCAGTATGGTTGCTCACTACTAGACCTAAAGAGCTAAAAGACTTCACCTTCAAAGTTTCTTTGATAATCTGTCATAAGTCAGATATCATATCTGATCACTCAGAAAAGCACTCCTCAACAAGACACATGATTTGTGGTATCATTAATGTCTGTTTCACAAACGATCCAGGATGGGTTACAGGTTTAACCTATTTTCATGTTCGTGGTGAATTAGTGTCTGATCTCCTCATTCTAACAGACTGAGCAGTGAATGGTGCTCATTTTAAAGAAAGCAAGTCAACATATCCCTAACCCTCTACTATGAGAACATGTTTGTCTGGAAACACACCTTCAGTCTGATAAGATTAAACAGTGATGAAATATCTAAATTAATTTCATCTCCTTCTCTCCCCCACTTCATCCGGGAAAAGTAGAAAGGGCTTCAGGTGAGTTCAGAATAGCTTGCTGAACACTACACAGTAAATACTGCATATTACCTATAATACTATTCATTCACAATAGTAAGTAAAACAGTAAGAATTATTCCATGATAAACATTTCATTCATAATACCAGAATTGTAAGGTTAAGTTGAAATCATTGCATTGTGGGATATAGTATTTAATGCATTAAGTTCAATGACAACGACCCTACAAATAGATTTAACTGAATTTTAATAATAAGAATGCAGTGTAGGTAGGATTGATCTTCGTGGATTAGATCTGCTATGCTGCTGCTGGCATGAGCGAACATTACAGCTGAAACATGCTTAGAATTACAGGGATTAGGATACATTCTGCTGCTGCAGAGTAAAGTAGGGAGAACCCCTGTAGCAGATCTAGACAGGTGGTGCTGGGGAGGAGGAGGGCTGGAGAAAATTCTCATGGCATGCAGTACCGAGCTGGACCATGTTGGGATGGAAATAATTAAGGTTGTGTAGATAGGAAAGAGATTAGTCGGCCGCACTGCCAGTTTGAATGAACTACTCTGACTACTCTGTGAAAAACTTTCTGACTGAAGTATGCATTTCAGTTGTACACTGCACATTTTGGTTAACTATTACTTATTATACTCTATTACAAAAGTAAGAACAGTATTTCCATCTAAGCCCTGATGAACAGTCTTCTTTTTCCATCTAAGCCCTGATGATGGCTTAATTTAAAAAGCCTTTTATGTTCTCTCTCTCTCTCACTCACTCACCCTCTCTCTCCTCTCTAAATATCTGTCCATCCATCCATAAACATCTATCTTTAAACTCATTGCCCTTACACACTCACACACTCTCTCTCTCACGCTTGTCACGAATGTCTTGCTGACATTCAGTGACTGTCAGAATATTACAGTTTAGCATTTTTCTCATTTGATTTTAAATCAGCATAACAGTTTGAAATAAAAGTCAAAATGTACTTAATTGATTAGTGACCTAGAAATAGTGAAGAATATTAAATATTTCTTATTCAATTTATGTCATCAAACTTAATTTACAGGTTTAAATCACATTTTAATCACCAGATTTTTCAATGTGGTCACAGTGTCTTGGACCAACTGTACATTGCAAAGTTTATGAAAAGAAATGAAATGAAAAAAAAAATTATGAAAAGAGAATGACTAATGATTTGCAAAACTCAAATGGTGTTCCACAGATGGGGGTACAGGAGGATATCCCGACTGAATCAGCCTGTACAAACAGAGCTCATACCAACAGGAAGAACTCCCAGCCCTCTGAGAGGAATTTCCCTCTCTCTGTCTCTCTCTATCATAGACTCACTATCATGCTGTTTTGGCACAACCCATATTAACCCATGGCTTATTAATGTTATCTCTTTTGAGCAACTTCTAAAAGCAAATAATGGATGATACTTTTTCAAAAGAGTACTAAGGTGGTAGAGTCAGTATGCAGAATGGATTGTTATTAATATGAACTGAATTAATTGCATGTTAAAACCAGGGGTTTTCAAAATTTTATGTCTTTTTGACACCCAAATAAGCCATATTGTGTTAGATAAAAATCAAACTAAATGGCATTTTTAATGAAGGATAGAACAAGCAAAAATTTTTTTTACCAAAAAAAAAGTATTAATCAGCACAATGGTTTTCAACATTAATAATTATTTATTATACATTTTTCTTCTGCACCAAATCAGCATTTAGAATGATTTCTGAATGATCATGTGAGACTGAAGACTGGCCATCACAGGAATAAACCACATTTTAAAATTAAAATTGAAAACTATAAATAGAAATAATATTTCACAATATTATTGTTTTTGCTATATTTTTGAGCAAATAAATGCAGCCTGGGTGAGCAAAAGAGACTTGTTTCAAAAACATTCAATTATATTAAACATTATATACTGTATTCATTACTTGCTTCTACTGTGAGATACAAAATCACATCACGTCCCTGTTGTAACAAGGACAGATGAATCATGGATGCAGGCCTACACTTCGACCAACGAGGAAAAACAGTCTCTTAAAATATAGTTATAGTAATTATGCATGTTCACACACAGACACACACACATTTTCCCATCCCCATAATAACTACACTTATCCAGTCCTCTCCCGCTCTCACACACCTGCAGAGAGCAGGTGTTGCCATGGAAGCTGTAGCATCCACCTAAGGTGTTACCAGCATAGCCACAGAGGGTTTTCAAAGAGGAAGAGACTAAATTAGAACAGCTACATTAATTATCTCTTTACTTTACCCCCAATGACCTCAGAGAGAGAGAGAGACAAGGGTCCGCTCTGTTGTTTGTGTGCTCTAGGAACACTATGTAATCTCCTGTACGGATTCTATCTACAAAACATGGACGCCCATCTCCAAATCTAGTGCTGGGTATTTTTTCATTGCTTCACTATTTACTTGTTTCGAAACTGTTTAACAGTCACTACTGCCGCTCATCCTACTTTTTCTGTCTTTGTGTTTTTCTCTTTGAGAAGGATCTATGGTTTCTGAGGAGCCTTTAGGCGGTTTGGCATTTGGCCACAGTGCGGCCCACGGGCATTCACTTGAATATTCATACACATACAGCAGCACTGACAAAGAAAAAAAATTACTTACACAACTATACACATAGGAAGCATATGCAACTTTTTTGTATTCAAAATCAAGATTTTAGGTTACGTTTTATAAACCAGCAAAGTATTTTTAATTTCAACCAACATTAAATTTTTTCGGTTCACTTATCTATTACTGTAGTCTCGAAAATTAATTTTTAAAAGTACAAATTAAAGGTCTCTTAATTAAAATGATGTGTAAAAAAAACTGTGTGTATGATCAATTTAGAAAAAAATAGGTAAGATAATCAAAAAACTAAAAAATAAAATAATTGGCAAAACACCAAAATCTCCAAAACAACTTTGTCAAAAGTTTGTTATTTTAGTATTATTTATATGCTATTAGAGTATTTATTAATATTTTGAATCAGTTAGTTGCCTTTCTAATTTTTGTTTAAATGTACGTTTTTCATCTAATATTTATATATTTTTTTATTTTATTTCAGCTTTTATTTCATTTCAGATTTCAATTAACGGAACATATCTTTAATAGTTTAACAACACTGGTCCAAATAACATATTTCACACTAAAAATAGCTCAAGGTAGTCCACTTAATATACTTGCATGTTCTGGAGTAAACAAACATTGTCAAATAATTGGCAGGACTTTTCAGCTCCATATTGAGCATTATAGTTTCTCACATTACATTTTTTGGTCAATCTCCTCCGACTTACTTTCTCTGCCACCACTCAACCAGACATTGAAGAGGAACAGAGGTTTATAAAAACTTGTAAACACACATTAGAATGCAAAACACATGACTGCGTCTATACCGAGGCCCTGACCCCTTCCCCTTCTGCCCCCTCATATCGCCCTTCTTTTAATTTCTCTCTCTCACTGTTTTTCTTTCATCCCAGGCGTAACTACCAGCAGCCTGAACCTCCCTCTTTCACTTTCTCTCTCCCTTTTGTCCCACCCTCACATAATTTCCCCTCTCTCTCAAAGTCAAATTCTTTTTGGGTTAATTGGTTTGACAAAGGTATGTGATTTCTGAGCACTAAAAACAACAGGCCTCCATGAGTCATTCCCGACAGGGCCCAAGGCAGGGCGGGCGGTCCCTTTTATCTTTTGCAGGAAATTACTGGCATGTTCACATAAAAAGCATGGTTAGCATGTGTTGCTCTCCTCAAAAACCTACTGAACAACCTACGATGACAACATTTTAAGGAATCATAGGCTTTCTTCCAACATGATGACCATTTTATCCAAGTTGCCAGTATTGCTTTTATTCTTCGCAGCAGTCTCATAATGCCTTGCAATATATGAATGGGAGGGGGG